>NC_073412.1:12672793-12828614 GCF_028641065.1 Leucoraja erinaceus | reverse complement strand
TATGAGGAGAAGTTGACTAAGATGGCGGAGCCTCGCGGTAGCGCCCACTGTAGTCCGTCTGTCTTTTTTTTTGCCCCGTTAGGTTTATGTTTTTGGTTTTAGTTTTATTTTATTTTTAGCTGTGTGTGTGGGGGTGGGGGGACTTTTTAATCTCTTCCCTGCACAGGGGACTTGACCTTTTCCCTGTCGAGTCTCCGTTGTCATTGGGACCTAACATCGTGGAGCCGGCGGCCTCCAACCGGAATCGACCTGGACTTCAGTCGCAGAGCCTGCGGACTCACCATCGCGGAGAGCTGTGGTGGCGCGCGGCTGCGACCCGACTTCGGAGCTTCGGAGGCTCCGGCTGCAGGCCCTGTGGACGTAGAGGTTTGTAGGTTAATCGGCTTTGTAAATTGTCCCTTGTGTGTGTAGGATTGTGTTAATGTGTGCGAATTGCTGGTCAGCGTGGATTCGGTGGGCCGAAGGGCCAGTTTCCGAGCTGTATCTCTAAACTAAACTAAAAACTAAACTTCAAGTCGCCAGTGAGCAGAGAGCCAAGCGGTTTGCTAACCAAGCAGGACACTGCACCCGGCAGAGTGCTAGTGCAGAGACCCAGAGGATGTCAAAGTAACATTAGCAAATTTGCAGGTGACATAAAGCTGGGTGGCAGTGTGAACTGTGAGGAGGATGCTATGAGAATGCAGGGTGACCTGGACAGGTTGGGAGAGTGGACAGATGCATGGCAGATGAAGTTTAATGCGGATAAATGTCAGGTTATCCACTTTGGTAGCAAAAACAGGAAGGCAGATTACTATCTAAATGGCGTCAACTTGGGAAAAGGGGAAGTACAACGGGATCTGGAGGTCCTTATACATCAATCTATAAAAGAAAGCATGCAGGCACAGCAGGCAGTGAAGAAAGCGAATGGCATGTTGGCCTTTATAACAAGAGGAATCAAATATAGGAGCAAAGAGGTCCTTCTGCAGTTGTACAGAGCCCCTAGTAATTGTGTGCACTTTTGGTCGCCTAATTTGAGGTATGACATTCTTGCTATTGAGGGAGTACAGCGTAGGTTTACAAGGGTAATTCCTGGTATGGTGGGACTGTCATATGCTGAGAGAATGGAGTAGCTGGGTTTGTACACTCTGGAGTTTAGAAAGATGAGAGGTAATCTCATTGAAACATATGATTGTTAAGGGCTTGGACACACTAGAGGCAGGAAAAATGTTCCCGATGTTGGGGGAGACCAGAACCAGGGGCCACAGTTTAAGAATAAGGAGTAAGCTATTTAGAACGGAGATGAGGAAACACTTTTTCTCACAGAGAGTGGTGAGTCTGTGGAATTCTCTGCCTCAGAGGGCGGTGGAGGCAGATTCTCTGGATGCTTTCAAGAGAGAGCTAGATGGGATTCTTAAAAATAGTGGAGTCAGGAGATATGGGGAGAAGGCAGGAACTGGGTACTGATTGGGGATGATCAGCCATGATCACATTGAATGGTGCTGGCTCGAAGGGCCGAATGGTCTACTCCTGCACCTATTGTCTACTGTCTATTGTCTATTGATGCATGGGTGGCACAAAGGCACAACACAGACGCTGCCTCACAGCTCCAGCGACAGGGGTTCAATCCTGACCTCGGGTGCAGTCAGTGTGGAGTTTGCATGTTCTCGCTGTAATAGCGCCAACAATAACTGGCAGCAAGTGGGTTTGGTACTAATATTCAAGGACAAGGATTCAGACTGCGTCTTGATGTATTGCCTGGTATCTGTGTGGCGTGATTGTTCCTCGGCACTTAACGAGCCGTGCCTGAATGTAGTCCGGTTCTCGCTGCACGCAGGCACGGACTGCTTCCGTATCTAATGAGTTGTGAATACTGCACAATCATCAGCAAACATCTCCTCTGCTGACCTCTGCAGGAGGAAGGTCACCAGGAAAGCTGCAGAAAGTGGCTGGGCCCAAGGACAGGTCCCCAAGGACAGATCATTGCAGTTGTTTGGGACTGATTCAGGATAATGAAGTGGCAATGAATTAATAACATTAAATGAGTTAGTGGGATTAATTTAATATTGATGCAGGGCTGAGTGGAGAGACCGGCCACTCAGATCATTTTACAGTCACAGAACTGCATCAATACCCAGATCACTACTGATATGTGCGCTATATGTTATAGGGGAAAACATGCTGGTTTAGATTTTCAAGCAGGAAATTGATACATTTTTAGTTTAGTTTAGAGATGCAATGCGGAAACAGGTCCTTCGGCCCACAGATCTCGGGCCGACCAACAATCCCCTCACACTGTGAGCTGAGAGAGGATTTTTTTTTGTTGGGCCCAGGGTTCCGTTGCACAGTCCGAAGATTGACACAAAATGCTGGAGAACTCAGCGGGACAGGCAGCATCTCTGGAGAGAAGGAAGGGGCGACGTTTTGGGTCGAGGCCCTTCTTCTCCATTGTACACTCACAGGAAAGCAGAGAGTAAAGAGATGTCAGATGTGGGGAAGATAGCGGAATCAAGGGATATGGGGAGAAAGCAGGAATGGGGTACTGATTGTGGATGATCAGCCATGATCACATTGAATGGCCAACTCCTGCACTTATTGTCTATTATCTATCAAAGATCCTATAGCGGAGCAAGATAGACCACTCCTGCTAAATGCAATGGGCTGACGTGTAGAACGGAACGTGGGCCTTTTTTTCATCCATTTCCGTAACCGGACCCGACCAGACTCGCAGTGTAATCAACGTTGCGGGGGAACAGTTTGTGTTAATAAATTAAAATTCTGAAAATGAGGTGAAGATTTTTCCCAAATAACTTTTATTTTTACTAGGATGTTTCCGTAACCAGCTTCTGTCTCCGCACTAGTATCCTATGGGATCTTTGGTGCGGAGACGGAAGCCGGTTACGGAAATGGGGCCGAAAATTACTCATGAATCTGCCCATGACCGTACTACGTCTTTTTCGTCGAGTGGACTATCTTGCTCGCCATAGGATCTTTGTTATCTATTATTATTAACACTATCCTGCACACACTGGAGACAATTTACATTTATACCAAGCAAACTAGCTTCCAATTTTACTGATTGTATACCTCATTGTCACCTTCTTCACAGCTAACAATGAACCGTTCTATATTTCATTAACTTCGTCTGCTTTGATCTGTCGTTTTTACACATTACCCTTCAAATAGCTCTAGTCTCCCTCTCCTTGACTGAAGAAGGATCTCCACCCGAAACGTCACCAATTCTTTCTCTCCAGAGACGCTGCCTGTTCCACTGAATTACCCCAGCAATTTGTGGCTATTCTAACCCAGCATCTGCAGTTCCTTCCTACACACTTAGTGTAGAAACCTGCACGTCTTTGGAGTGTGGGAGGAAACCGGAGCTTCCCGGAGAAGACTCACGCAGGTACTCCATTTCAGTATAGGAGTAAAGAGGTTCTTCTGCAGTTGTATAAGATTCTGGTGAGACCACATCTGGAGTATTGTGTACAGTTTTGGTCTCCTAATTTGAGGAAGGATATCCTTGTGATTGAGTGCAAGGTAGGTTCACTAGATTGATCCCTGGGATGGCGGGACTGTCATATGAGGAAAGATTGAAAAGACTGGGCTTGTATTCACTGTAGTTTAGAAGGATGAGGTGGTATCTTATAGAAACATATAAAATTATAAAAGGACTGGACAAGCTAGATGCAGGAAAAATGTTCTCAATGTTGGGTGAGTCCAGAACCAGGGGCCACAGTCTTAGAATAAAGGGGAGGTCATTTAAGACTGAGGTGAGAAAAAACTTTTTCACCCAGAGAGTTGTGAATTTATGGAATTCCCCTGCCACAGAGGGCAGTGGAGGCCAAGTCACTGGATGGATTTAAGAGAGAGTTAGATAGAGCTCTAGGGGCTAGTGGAGTCAAGGGATATGGGGAGAAGGCAAGTACGTTATTGATTGGGGACGATCAGCCATGATCACAATGAATGGCGGTGCTGGCTCGAAGGGCCGAATGGCCTCCTCCTGCAAACTATTTCTATGTTTCTATGAGTGTGTGAGGAAACCGGAGATTCCCGGAGAAAACCCACGCAGACCACGGGGAGAACGTGCAAGCTCCGTACAGACAGCACCCGTAGTCAGGATCGCACCCGGGTCTCTGGCACTGTGAGGCAGCAACTGTACCGCTGCGTCACTGTGAAATGTTGGATTTGTCGAGTTCCTTGCTTCACAATGGAATATCTGATGACAATTCTAAATCAGTCCCTCCCCGCACATCAGCTGCATAAAGATTGACACGAAGAAGCAACCGTGAAAAGCAAAGATGCTTACAGGAGCAAAGTTGAAGCTATGCTTGGAGAAGCTCATCGCTTATTAACTGTTGACCAAACCTTGCTGATGATTTCAGGGATATTATCCACAGCTGAACATACAGTGACCGCTGCTGCCATAAGGACGGTGACAGTCACATCATCCTCCATTTCACATTGAAAATATTCACATTCTGTTACCTCACTCTTTGAGATTTTTAACCTGCAATTTTGACTGTTTCACTGATGAGTTTTTTGACATCTCACAGCAAATTTTCAAACATTTTATCACATTTTTATTCTCTCAAATGCTTTACTCTTTCCTTATTTTGACAGATTTCCTCACATTTTAATTTGCTAAATTTCTCTCATTTACATCATTGCATCTTTCATCATTTGCATTTTTCAAACTTTCTCTGTTTTTTTTTCTTCCCTCGTTCACATTGGAAGTGTTCGTTCACTTTTCTAATGTTCCATTTTATCTCTTTTTTTAAATTTCTTGCGAGTTTGCATGGTTTGAATCTTCCATATTCCCTCAGGTCTTTGCTTCATAAATGGGCTGTCTGGCCAACTTCTGTGGTACTACGCTGCCATCCAGTGGTTCAGTCAAGTGCCTGCACTTTGGCAAGAGTTAAGAGTGTTTTATTGCCATGAGTCCCAGATAGAACAATGACATTCCTACTTGTAGCAGCACAACACAATATGTAAACATAGTACAAAGGTTGGGAGGTCACGTTGCAGTTGTATAAGACGTTGGTTAGACCGCATTTAGAGTATTGTGTTTAGTTCTGAGCACCTTGTTATAGTAAAGATATAGTTAAGCTTGAAAGGGTTCAGAAATAGAATGTTTATACTATTCTTATAACAAATGTAAAGCACTTTAGCCAACAACAGTTGTTTTTTAAATGTGCTATATAAATAAATGTGACTTGACTTGACTTGAGAAAAGATTTACGAAGATGTTGCCAGGACTAGAGGGTGTGAGCTATAGGGAGACATTGAGTACGCTGGGTCTCTATTCCATGGAGCGTAGGAGGATGAGGGGTGATCTTATAGAGGTGTATAAAATCAGGAGAGGAATAGATCGGGTAGATGCACAGAGTCTTTTGCCCAGAGTAGGGGAATCGAGGACCAGAGCACATAGGTTCAAGGTGAAGGGGAAAAGATTTAATAGGAATCTGAGGGGTAACTTTTTCACACAAAGGGTGGTGGGTGTATGGAACAAGCTGCCAGAGGAGGTAGTTGAGGCTGGGACTATCCCATTGTTTAAGAAACAGTTAGACAGGTACATGGATAGGACAGGTTTGGAGGGATATGGACCAAGCGCAGGCAAGTGGGACTAGTGTAGCTGGGACATTGTTGGCTGGTGTAGGCAAGTTGGGCCGAAGGGCCTGTTTCCACACTGTCATTCACCTCTTACCATATTAATATTTTTATTAAAAGCATCTGTACAAATAGTAATAAACGACAAATTGGTTACAGAGTTCTTACATAGCTTCAATTTAGAAAAAAAAAGATTTCTAGACACATTTTGATGCTCGGTCCACAGCCCACATCCTTTTTCTCCGTAAAACCAGCACTTTGTATAAAACCAGCATCTGCAGTTCCTTTCTATATGCATGAGAAAGTGAATTAGTTTAGTAGGATTCAATTTGTGCTGGAGGGGAGTTTGAATTAACCCTTTGTAATTATGAAATCGGGGATAGAATGTGACGAAGGAAAAGATTCTATTGTATTCAATGTGAAATTAAGTTACAGCATGGGACCACATTTTCAGAAGGCAGCGTTTTTTTAAGATGTAGGGACATTGTGACAGTTCTGTGAGGCCTACATCAACGCCTCTACTTCCTGAGAAGATTGCGGAGATTCGGGATGTCAGAGGGGATTCTCTTGAACTTCTACAGGTGTAGAGTAGAGAGCGTATTGACTGTTTGCATCACGGCCTGGTTCGGCAACTTGCGTGCCCAGGAGCAAAGAAAACTGTAAAAAGTTGTGAATACTGCCCAATCCATCTCGGGTCCTGACTTCCCCACCATCGGAGGGATGTACTGGAGTCACTGCCTCAAAAAGGCAGCCAACATCATCAGAGACCCTCACCTCCCTGGCCACGCACATATTTTAACACTGCCATCGGGAAGAAGATAGAGGAGCCTGAAAACTGTGATGTCCAGGTTCAGGAACAGCTTCTTCCCTAGAGCAATTAGACTATTAAACGCTACAACCTACAAATAAACTCTGGAGGAACGAACTGCAAATGCTGGTTTAAACCGAAGGTAGACACAAAATGCTGGAGCAACTCAACGGGACAGGCAGCATCTCTGATGAGAAGGAATGGGTGACGGTTCGGGTCGAGACCCTTCAGACTCGACCCGAAACGTCATCCATTCCATCCCTCCAGAGATGCTGCCTATTCCGCTGAGTTGCTCCAGCATTTGTGTCCAAATAAACTGAACTACATAGTCTATTTTTGTTATTATTGCACAATTATTGTTTGCTTGGTTTTTATGTGTATGTGTGTGTATGTATATATATATGTATGCATATATATATAATATATGTGCATGTATATATACACACATTGAACTTTTTTTCTCTTGTTTATTATATTGTTTACAGTGTACTATGTTTACATATTCTGTTGTGCTGCTGCAAGTAAGAATTTCATTGTTCTATCTAGGACATATGACAATAAAACACTCTTGACACAAGATGCTGAAGGAACCCAGCGGGACAGGCAGCATCTCTCGAGAAAAGGAATAGGTAATATTTCGGGTTGAGACCCTTCTCGGCCCGAAACGTCAACTTCAGCCCATCAAGTCCGCGCTGACCAGTGATCACCCCGTACACTAGCACCATCCGACACACGAGCGACAATTTACAATTTTATTGAAGCCAATTAACCTACAAACCTTAACGTCTTTGGAGTGTGGAAGGAAACCGAAGCACCCAGAGAAAACCCATGCAGTCACAGGGAGAATGTACAAACTCTGTTCAGACAGATTCAAAGCCGGATATCTAGCACTGTAAGGCAGCAACTCTACCGCTGCGCCACGGTGCCACCATTGCGATCTCCAACAATGTTTCTGCAATCAAAACTAAATTCCACGTCCCACAACATTCCGCCAGCGCTGGAGCATTCTCTCCCTGAGTTTGGTGTTTGGGTGACCTCCCTGGTTGTACCAGAAGAAGGAGTCAATCATTCAAGGCAAGGGTCAGAGAACGGTGCTTGGTTTCGGAGTGTGCTCAAGCCAGACATTGATAGGTTTTTAAATAGTAAGGGAGCAAAAGGACATAGAGCTCAGTTCATTAGTTCAGGGAGCAGAATAAGGCCATTCGGCCCATCAAGTACTCCGTCATTCAATCATGGCTGATATTTTTTTCCCTCACAACCCTATTCTCCTGCCACCTCCCCATAACCCTTGACAACCGTACTAATCAAGAATCTGTCACACCAAAAATATCTATTGATTTGTCCTCCACAGCCGTCTGTGGCAATGAATTCCACAGATTCACCACCCTCTGACTAAAGAAATTCCTTCTCATCTCCTTTCTAAAGGTACGTCCTTTAATTCTGAGGCTGTGCCCTCTGGTAGGTATGTTACAATACTTACCCTCAGCGGTGCTGCAATTCTGCCACTGGCCGTGTGCGCGATTTTGGTGCGTTTGAGGGGGTGGCGGGTTTAAAACGCGTTTTTTTTCTTACCTTGTCCTGGATTATAGTGCAAGATTTTGACGAAGAATCGTTCCGACGGCCGTTCTGTGTTTTTTTTTTTTTAATTCGCCCGCCAAGTTAATCGCTGGAGTGATTTTAAAATCGGCTTCTGAAGCCGTCAGCGCCGATAACGGGGCCGGATTTTACGTAGGGGACAGGTAAAAGAAAGTAGTTTATTTTTATGTATAAAAGTGTTTCTTAAGATGCATTTAATTCACATTTTAAGTTGCAAAACGGTGATTTAGTCCCCAAACGAACCGGCATTTGCTGCCGATATGGGGGACTAAATCACTGCAAACCGCAACATTCCAAATGGTCGTGTTCCGGAAAAACCCACTCGCAAGTTGATTTAAATGGCCATTAATTTACAGGTATTAAACATTAAATTCCTTCCATTTGGCCTATAAACCCACGACAATGAGATTTAAAAATTATGTTATATTGTGAATTCTTGTGTGAATGTTATTTGGACACTTAGGCTATTTAAAAATGTTAATCTATTCTTAAGAAATGGATAGATGTTTAGATCTAGTAATTGAATTTTGCAATTAGCTACAATTAGGTAACTAACTAATTATATGCTTTAATTTCATCTAAGTAAGATTGGAACATTTTGTAACATTGCTACCTCTGGTCCTCGACTCTCCCACTAGTGGAAGCATTCTCTCCACTTCCACTCTATCCAGGCCTTTCACTATTCAGTAAGTTTCAATGAGGTCCCCCATCATCCTAAAAGCTAGTGCTGGATAATGGTTCCAAGGTGAAAGGTGATTGTACTGATTGGTGCAGCAGGCAGGAGGGGCCTAGTGGCCTGTTCTATTATCCTTATTCACAAGTATCAGCGACTCCTCAAGCAGACCAGGGACCATGCAGATGGAGCCGGGAGAGGGCTCACCAGGCCTCCATTCTGAGAAGCAACCTTCCACCATCACATAGAAACATAGAAAATAGGTGCAGGAGTAGGCCATTCGGCCCTTTGAGCCTGCACCGCCATTCAATATGATCATGGCTGATCATCCAACTCAGTATCCCGTACCTGCCTTCTCTCCATACCCCCTGATCCCCTTAGCCACAAGTGCCACATCTAACTCCCTCTTAAATATAGCCAATGAACTGGCCTCAACTACCTTCTGTGGCAGAGAATTCCACAGATTCACCACTCTCTGTGTGAAAAATGTTTTTCTCATGAAATGAAATGAAATGATTCAATTTATTGTCATTGTCAGTGTACAGTACAGAGACAACGAAATGCATTTTTAGCATCTCCCTTGAAAGGGAGACACAGGGCGTCGCGGTGTGCCCGCGCCTGCCGCCGTACATTCCATTACAGGCAAAGGTGGGTGAAGTGTCTTGCCCAAGGACACAACGACAGTATGCACTCCAAGCGGGATTTGAACCGGCTACCTTCCGGTCGCCAGCCGAACTCTTAGCCCATTGTGCTATCTGTCGCCCTTCTCGGTCCTACAAGACATCCCCCTTATCCTTAAACTGTGACCCCTTGTTCTGGAGTTCCCCAACATCGGGAACAATCTTCCTGCATCTAGCCAGTCCAACCCCTTAAGAATTTTGTAAGTTTCTATAAGATCCCCCCTCAATCTTCTAAATTCTAGCGAGTACAAGCCGAGTCTATCCCGTCTTTCTTCATATGATTCCTGACATCCCATGAATCAGTCTGGTGAACCTTCTCTGTACTCCCTCTATGGCAAGAATGTCTTTCCTCAGATTAGGAGACCAAAACTGTATGCAATACTCCAAGTGTGGTCTCACTAAGACCCTGTACAACTGCAGTAGAACCTCCCTGCTCCTATACTCAAATCCTTTTGCTATGAATGCTAACATACCCTCTGCTTCCTTCCATGAAGTCAATTTGCGATCCTTTCAGCTATCTCTCCTTGGATCCCATGCGATCTAACCTTCCACAGCAGCATACTATGCGGAACCTTGCCGAACTCCTTACTGAAATCCATGTACACAACATCTACAGCTCTGCCCTCATCGACCCTTTTGGTGACGTCTTCAAAAAAATCAATCAGAATCAGGCCCTTTTGTTCTGCGCATTCAATTATCTGAGACAATTCCTCTTCAATTATCCTCTTTAGCTACAGGCGAGACTGGAGATAAACCTGTGATGTTCAAGAAGGAACTGCAGATGCTGGAAAATCGAAGGTACACAAAAATGCTGGAGAAACTCAGCGGGTGCAGCAGCATCTATGGAGCGAAGGAAACAGGCAACGTTTCAGGATGAAACGTTGCCTATTTCCTTCGCTCCATAGATGCTGCTGTACCCGCTGAGTTTCTCCAGCATTTTTGTGTACCTTAGCCTGTGATGTTCAGCTGTTTGAGAATAGGAAAAGATTTTTGGAGAAGTTTCTTAAGAGTACTTAAGAATCACTTGTGAATAGATTTATTTATTAAAATCATATTCTATGTAGCTCTTCCAGGGAGATGCTAACTGCATTTCGTTGTCTCTGTACTGTACACTGCACAATGACAATTAAAGTTGAATCTGAATTTTGATTGCCTCATTGGAGTTTTCAGCAAAGATCCTGTAGGATAGAATCACTTCTGGGAAAACATAGACAGACTTATTAGTGATAATCAGTATGGCTTTGTCCAGAGTTCAGTTTAGTTTATTGTCACGTGTACAGTGAAAAGCTTTTGTTGCGTGCTAACCAGCCAGCAGAAAGACAATACATGATTACAATCGAGCCATTCACACTGTACAGATACATGATAAGGGAATAACGTTTAGTGTAAGATTAAGCCAGTGAAGTGCGATCAAAAATAGTCTGCGGGTCCCCGACGAGGTAGCTAGTAGTTCAGCTCTGGTCAGGTTTATGCCCCTGTCCCACTTAGGAAACCCGAACGGAAACCTCTGGAGACCTTGCGCCCCACCCAAGGTTTCCATGAGTCGCCAGAGGTTTTGGTCACTTGCTTAGAAAGCCTCGACCGAAGCATGAGCTGCATCTACTGACCAAAGATCCTACAGGATCTTTGCTGCCGACCGCACACACACACACACACACATCGCGACGGTGGGGGCCAGGGACAGCGGAGGAGCGCTGTCTGCGCGATGAAGAGGAAGGTAAATGACTACCACAGAGCACGGTAAGTCCTTTAGAGAGGGAGGGAGAGAAGGACAGAGAAGGGGAGAGAGACGGGGGGGGGAAAGGAGTGGAGACGGTTTTAAGAAGTTTAATAACGTTAGCGGACATTTTACCTTCCGCCGGATCTTCTAGGTCCTGAAAACCAAAGAACCTACAGGATCTTTGCTGAAAACTCCAATGAGCCAATCAAAATGGCGGGTCATCGAAGGAGATGGCCTTCGACTGTCTGTAAGTAAATAACAACCCCACTCCACTGGCTTTGACCAAATGGCAGCCTATTTTTAGTCGAGGCCGGTTTTAAATTTGTTGAAATAATCACAGGGCCATAGAAGAAGCCTCGACTACGCGGAAACCAATTTCGACCGTTAAGGAGAGTGACCAAAACCTCCGGGAACCTCCTGGAATCTCACGAAAACCTTGGGTGGGGCGCAAGGTCACCAGAGGTTTCCGTGAGGTTTCCTAAGTGGGACAGGGGCATTAGTTTAGTTTAGAGATACAGCGCAGAAACAGGCCCTTCAGCCCATTGAGCCCACAGCGATCCCCACACGTTAACACACACCCTACCATACTTGGAACAATTTCACATTAATACCAAGCCAATTAACCTACAAACCTGGACGTCCTCGGAATGTGGGAGGAAACCCAAGATCTTGGAGAAAACCCAGGTGATCATGGGGAGTGTTCAAGAAGACAGATGCTAGAAAAGTACAGAAACTACAGATGCTAGAAAATCGAAGGTAGACAAAAATGCTGGAGAAACTCAGCGGGTGCGGCAGCATCTATGGAGCGATGGAAACAGGCACCGTTCATGGGGAGAACGTACAAACTCCATACAGACAGCGTTCGTAGTCGGGATCGAACACGGGTCTCTGGCGCTGTGAGGCAGTGAATCTACCGCTGTGCCACCGTGCCGCCACAACCTCTTACAAAGTTGATTGAAATTTTTGAGGTGGTGGCAATGATGACTGATGAGTGGACGTTATGAGTGGACTTTTGTAAAGCTTTCGACAAGCTCCGTCAGGTTGATCCAGAAGATGGAGGCACATTGAGATGAATGGAGAATGGGTTGTTTGGATTCAAAATTGGCTTAGTGTTAGAAGAAGTGGATAGTGAGAGGAGTATTAATCTGACTGGAGGTCTATGACGAGTGGAGTTCCACAAGGGGCAGTGCCAGCACCGCTACTCTTTGTGATCTACAGAAATGAAATGATTTTGACAAAAACGTAGATGAATTGATATGCAAAAAAGTAACGATGATAAAGGAAACAGGCCACTGTAAGCTGTTCGTAGGGTGAAAATTAGACTTGGGTGAGGGAGGGATACAGAGAGAGAGAGAGAGAGAGAGAGAGAGAGAGAGAGAGAGAGAGAGAGAGAGAGGGGGAATGCCAGGGCTACCTGAAGTGAGAGAAGTCAATGTTCATACCACTGGGCTGTAAGCTGCCCAAGCAAAATATGAGATGCTGTTCCTCCACTTTGCGTTTAGCCTCACTCTGACAATGGAGGAGACTGAGGACAGAAAGGTCAGTGTGGGAATGGGAAGGAGAATTAAAGTGTCCAGCAACCGGGAGATCAGGTTGGTTCACGTGGGCTGAGTGAAGGTTTTCCGCGAAATGATATCCTTCACCAGTCTGATGAAGTTGAATAAGTTAGGTCTTTATTCTTTGGAGCGCAGAAGGTTAAGGGGGGACTTGATAGAGGTCTTTAAAATGATGAGAGGGATAGACAGAGTTGACGTGGATAAGCTTTTCCCATTGAGAGTAGAGAAGATTCAAACAAGGGGACATGACTACAGAATTAAGGGACAGAGGTTTAGGGGAAATTCTTTACTCTGAGAGAGTGATAGCGGTGTGGAATGAGCTTCCAGTGGAAGTGGTGGAGGCAGGTTCGATTTTATCATTTTAAAATAAGTTGGATAGGTATATGGATGGGAAAGGAATGGAGGGTTATGGTCTGAGTGCATGGGACTAGGGGAAAATAAGTGTTTGTCACAGACTAGAAGTGCCGAGATGGCCTGTTTCCGTGCTGTAATTGTTATATGGTTATAAGGGTCTCGACCCGAAACGACACCCATTCTTTCTCTCCAGAGATGCTGCCTGTCCCGCTGAGTTACTCCAGCTTTTTGTGTCTATCTTTGGTTTATACCAGCATCTGCAGTTCCTTCTTACACAGATGAACTGATTAGTTAGTTTCCAAAGACCATCTAAAATGTCAATGTTGAGGAAGGTTGTCAAAAGGGTATAGGGTATAGACTGGTTGGAACTATGGACATAAAAATACAGATGGAGTTTAATCTAGATAAACGCGAGTTGTTACATTTTTGTAAAGTCAAGTTTTTTAGTTTAGTTTACGCAGTGCGGAAACAGGCTCTTCGGCCCACCAAGCCTGCACCGACCAGCGATCTCCACACACTAGCACTCACTATCCTACTACACACACTAGAGATAATTTACATGTATACCAAGCCAATTAACTTACAAACTTGTACGTCATTGGAGTGTGGGAGGAAACCGAAGATCTCGGAGAAAACCCACGCAGGTGACGGGGAGAACGTACAAACTCCGTACAGACAAGGACCCGCAGTCAGGATCGAACCCGGGTCTCCGGCGCTGTAAGGCGGCAACTCTACCGCTGCGCCACCCTACCGCCCAGAGTAAGTGTAAGAGGGAAGTATACAGTAAATGGCAAGAGCATTTGTAGCATTGATATACAGAGGGATCTTGCAGTGCCAGCCCATAGTTCCCTGAAAAGGACAAACTGTAATTCAGGTGAAAAGTGTGTGTAGTGTACTTGCCTTTATCAGTCAAGCCATAGAGTATAAAAGAAGGGAACTCATGTTACAGCTGTGTAAAAAATTTGGTTAGACCGCATTTGGAGAATTATATTTTAGCTGTGCAGAGACAACGGCCAGTTTCTATGAACGTTTTTTTTTATTAAGAACTCGTTCCTTGATCTACAGGTCTATACATACACACAACGGTCAACGGTCAGTTGAACAACTGCCCCATGAAAGCGAAACCGCGCGAAAACCCCGGCCCCTCCCGGATCACGTGCCTGCGGGTTCCGAACGCCGGGTTCGATACTGCCGTGCGCCAGCAGGCACCGCTACAATATGCAGTTCTGGTCACCTTTTACAGGAAGGATGTGAAGGTTTTGGAGAGAACACAGAAGAGGTTTACCAGGATGTTTAAAAAGGAACTGCAGATGCTGGAAAATCGAAGGTAGACAAAAATGCTGGAGAAACTCAGCGGGTGCAGCAGCATCTATGGAGCGAAGGAAATAGGCAACGTTTCGGGCCGAAACCCTTCGTCAGACTTCTGTGGACACAGAAAGGACTCAGAAAGACACTGAAACAGCTCAAAAAGAACAAAAGCCACTCAAAACGACATGGTAAGGAAGGTTCCCAGAAACTTCCCAGGTTTACCAGGATGTTGCCTGGAATAGAGTGTATTCGCTTAAGGGAAGGTTGGCCAAACTTGAACTATTTCCTCTATACGTCTCAGAGCCTAGAGGGGAGACCTGATAGAATTATCTTTTAAATTATGAGAAGCATATATAGGTTAGGTCAGTGGTTCCCAACCTTTTTTTGGCCATGCCCCACCTAATCACCTCTAAAATCCTGATGCCCCCCCCCCCCATGTGGTGATATATAATTCTTATTATTTAAAAAGTGAACTCCGTTTCAGCTGAAGAAGCTTAAAACGCCAATACCTTGGTTTAAACAAGCTTCAAAAGAACATGGCATCCATGAAAAAGAAAAATGAAATAAACAAAAGACAGTTAAAGTTCTGAGCAAGAAATTACTAAAAAATTGTAAAAAAAAAAAAGAAAAAAACATTAGGTGGAAATTGCCCCCCTTAAAAATCAAATTGCCCCCCTGTGGGGCGTACGCCCCACGTTGGGAACCACTGGGTTAGGTCGTCAGAGTCTTTTTAACAGGGTAAAAGTAACAAAAACTGCAGGCTGTGATTTTAAGGTGAGAGGAGGAAAGTTTAAAGGAGATTTATGGGGCAAGTTTTTACAAAGAGCGTGATAGGTGCCTCAAACACAATGCCAGGGGATGTGGTGGTCGCAGATATGATAGTGCCATTTAAGAAGCATTTACAGTCACGTGAACATCCAGGAAATGGCGGTATAGCGTTGTTTTAAAATATTTTTGATTTTTGTTATACGTTTATGTTTTTCTTTGTCTTTTATCTGTTTTGATTTTTTTGTTGTTCCAATCTTGTATCGTGTCTGTTTGTAATGTCTGCCTTTTGGAGTTTTTTGTGTTTGTGCATTTTTTGTGGAACACTTATTCAGCACCTCTGTTCGAAGTGGTGCTGAAATTATATTTGAATATAATTTTGAATCTTTTTGAGATTCTCCTTGGCTATCTTCAAGAGTGCAATTTTAAATTTGTTTTGTATATTTTAAGTATCTGAAGTCTGAATATCCGAAGTATATTAAGTCTGAAGAAGGGATTGGTGAGGCCAATTCTGGAGTATGGTGTACAATTTTGGTCGCCTAATTATAGGAAGGATGTCAACAAAATAGAGAGAGTACAGAGGAGATTTACTAGTATGTTGCCTGGGTTTCAGCAACTAAGTTACAGAGAAAGGTTGAACAAGTTAGGGCTTTATTCTTTGGAGCGCAGAAGGTTAAGGGGGGACTTGATAGAGGTTTTTAAATGATGAGAGGGATAGACAGAGTTGACGTGGAAAAGCTTTTCCCCACTGAGAGTAGGGAAGATTCAAACAAAGGGACATGACATGAGAATTAAGGGACTGAAGTTTAGGGGTAACATGAGGGGGAACTTCTTTACTCAGTGAGTGGTAGCTGTGTGGAATGAGCTTCCAGTGAAGGTGGTGGAGGCAGGTTCGATTTTATCATTTAAAAATAAATTGGATAGTTATATGGATGGGAAGGGAACGGAGGGTTATGGTCTGAGCGCAGGTATATGGGACTAGGGGAGATTATGTGTTCGGCACGGACTAGAAGGGTCGAGATGGCCTGTTTCCGTGCTGTAATTGTTATATGGTTATATAAGGGTGTCGACCCAAAACGTTACACATTTCTTCTATCCAGAGATGCTGCTTGCCCCGCTGAATTACTCCAGCATTTTGTGTCTATCTTCCTGAGCTTCTGGCTTTCTGTATCCCTTGCCTGGTTTTCCGAGTGCCTTTCAGAACCTTCCTTCCCATGTGTCGTTTTGAGTGGGTTTTGTTCTTTTTGAGCTGCTACAGTGTCCATTCTGTGTCCACAGAAGTGTCTTTTTTGATCATTTCGAGTTTCATTTCGAATTTAGAGAAGAATGAGGGGACACCTCATTGAAATGTACAGAATAGTGAAAGGCTTGGATAGAGTGGATGTGGCGAGGATGTTTCCACTAGTGGGAGAGTCTAGGACTAGAGGTCATAGCCTCAGAATTAAAGGACGTTCTTTTAGGAAAGAGATGAGGAGAAATGTCTTTAGTCGGACGGCGATGAATCTTGGCCACAGAAGGCTGTGGAGGCCAAGTCAGTGGATATTTTTAAGGTAGAGATAGATTCTTGATTAGTACGGGTGTCAGAGGTTATGGGGAGAAGGCAGGAGAATGGGGTTAGGAGGGAGAGATTGAACAGCTATGATTAAATGGTGGGATAGACATGATGGGCCGAACGGCCTAATTGTACTCCTATCCCTTATGATTTGCCTCTTGTTCTGTTCATTTTATTGTGTTTCGGTGCCTTTCGGGGTGTTATTTGTGACAGATTTCTTTCTGGGTCTTTTTGGTATCGTTAACCCTTTGTGTGTTCTGTCGGGGTTGTCTTGGATTTTCCTTCAATCTTTTTCTTGACAGTTTGTCATTTTTTATGATTTGTCCCGTATTGTCATCATTGTTTCAATTCCGTGTTTGTCTTTTGTGTATTTTCTGTCTTAGTTTTAGTTTTAGAGAGACAGCTTGAAGACAGATCCATCGGCACACCGAGTCCCCTCAGACCATCGATCACCCGTTCACTAGTTCTATGTTATCCCACTTCCTCCACTAGGGGGCAATGTACAAAGGCCAATTAACCTACAAACCCACTCGTTTTTGGGATGTGGGAGGAAAGCGGAGCACTCCGGGGAAACCCACGCTGGGAGAAGGTGCAAACTCCACACAGGCAGCACTTGAGGTTGGGATTGAACCCGGGTCTCTGGCGCTGTGAGGCAGCAGTTTTACCAGCTGCGACACCGTGCCACACTTTTGTTGTTCATGAAGGTTTCTTTTATTATTGTACCTTTTTCTTTATGTGCACAAGTACTATTTCAGGTCTTGTTTTTTGTCCTTTTGAAGTGTTTTTCACAAGCTGCGAGGTTTGAAAATGGACCTTTCTCTCCGTGGATTGGAATTCGGCAAGTTTGCCTCCTCGTGACCACAACATGTTTCTCACTCAGCCCGTTGTGATAATTGACCCTTTTCCCAGCGTTATCATGGTGATATTTCTCTCTCCTCTTAGCTCACTGAGTTTATGAATCCAGCTCATCCACTGTGAGATAGCTGGTGATGAAGGTTTAAACAATAGACAATAGGTGCAGGAGTCGGCCATTTGGCCATTCGGCCCAGCACCGCCATTCAATGTGATCATGGCTGATCATCCCCAATCAGTACCCCGTTCCTGCCTTCTCCCCATATCCCCTGACTCCGCTATTTTTAAGAGCCCTATCTAGCTCTCTCTTGAAAGCATCCAGAGAACCTGCCTCCACCGCCCTCTGAGGTAGAGAATTCCACAGACTCAGCACTCCCTGTGAGAAAAAGTGTTTCCTCGTCTCTGTTCTAAATGGCTTACTCCTTATTCTTAAACTGTGGCCCCTGGTTCTGGACTCCCCCAACATCGGGAACACGTTTCCTGCCTCTAGCATGTCCAAGCCCTTAACAATCTTATACGTTTCAATGAGATTACCTCTCATCCTTCTAAACTCCAGAATGTACAAGCCCAGCTGCTCCATTCTCTCAGCATATGACAGTCCCGTCATCCCGGGAATTAAGCTTGTAAACCTACGCTGCACTCCCCCGATAGCAAGAATGTCCTTCCACAAATTAGTGGACCAAAACTGCACACAATACTCCAGGTGTGGTCTCACTATGGCTCTGTACAACTGCAGAAGGGCCTCTTTGCTCCAATATTCGGAATAACAGGTTGTCTTCTGGAGAAAGACTTGGATGACTTTTTCAGATCCAAAACGTCACCTAACAGTGTCCTCCAAAGATGCTACCTGACCTGCTGAGTGTAAACCAGCACTATGTCTATACACAAGATTCTTCCATCTGCAGTTCCTTATGTTGAATGCAAAGCCTGGTGGATGGAAAGTGAGAACCAGGGGAACTCTTGTTGCTCTGCGAGTATAAAACAACTCCTTTTCTCTCTAAGGTTAATGCTTTATTTTTGTTTTTCCAGCATCAGCAGTTCCTTCTTAAACATCCTTTTCTAACTCCTCGTTCTGAGAAAGGGAATTGGATAAAGCATTAACCTTAGATAGACACAAAAAGCTGGAGTAACACAGCGAGTCAGGCAGCATTTCTGGAGAGAAGGAATGGCTGAAGTTTCAGGTTAAAACCCTTCTTCAGAGATGCTGCCTGACCCGCTGAGTTACTCCAGCTTTAAGTGACTATCTTCAGTTTAAACCAACATCTGCAGTTCCTTCCTACAAATATCCAAAACAATGTATATTGATTTCTCTAACTTCAAGTAATCCTTGCAGCCCCATCTCTCCATCAATCCCCATCCATACTAGCTTCAAAGTCGTCTTATTGAGTTTCATTAACTGTAACTCATTTCCACCTAGGCTACAGCTAACAATGGCTAGTTTCCTTTATCATCGTTACTTTTTTGCATATCGTTCATTCATTTGTTCTATATCTCTCTACATCGCCGTCTATATCTCTCGTTTCCCTTTCCCCTGACTCTCAGTCTGAAGAATGGTCTCGACCCAAAACGTCACCTATTCCTTCTCTCCAGAGATGCTGCCTGACCCGCTGTTACTCCAGCTTGATGTGTCTATCTTCAGTTTAAACCAGCATCTGCAGTTCCTTCCTACACATTAACCTTGTTTCCATTTCTTAGTGTGTGTTTCCAGCAACTTCTCCATATTTTTCATATTTCCAGCATCCGCAGTTTTTTTGACTTTCAACATTTTGTGTGTGTCCTCATGTATCTGAATCTTATATGAGACATAGTCATAGTCAAGTTGCAAGATAGCGCCAGAATGTGGTGAATCTCTGCGGCCATTCCAGAGAAGGATTCACATTCCTCATGCTTTGTATTTGACTGGATAGCACGCAGAACAAACATTTCACTGTATCTCTGTACATGTCATAGAGTCGTAGAGTGACACAGTGTGGAAACAGGCCTTTAAGCCCAACTAGCGCACAGCCCAACATGTCCCAGCTACACTAGTCCCACCGGCTCGCGTTTGGACCACATCCCTCCAAACCTGTCCTATCCGGGTACCCGTCCAACTGTTTCTTAAACTTTAAGATAGTCCCAGCCTCAACTACCTCCTCTGGCAGCTCGTTCCATACACCCACCACCCTTTGTGTGAAAAAGTTTCCCCTCAGATTCCTATTAAATCTTTCCCCCTTCACCGTAAACCTATGTCCTCTGATCCTTGATTCCCCTACTCTGGGCTAGAGACTCTGTGCATACATGTCATGCACATCATGTAGATGAGTCTGAAGAAGGGTCTCGACCCGAAACGTCACCCATTCCTTCTCTCCGGAGATGCTGCCTGTCCCGCTGAGTTTCTCCAGCACTTTGGGTCTATCAGCGGTGTAAACCAGCATCTGCATTTATTTTCCCTGTCAACATATCTGCGCGTGTCTTCATGTGAAGCCCATCTGACAGCGACGGCCCCTGAGGTACTGGTGCTACGGACCAGGCTGAGACGGACCCAGCCCCCCGCTCACTACACCTTCTCAGCTGCCATGGACAGGATCAGCACAAGCTGTACATTTTCACGACCAGGTTCTGCTGTCAGTCCTTGCAGATTGATTTCATTATTTTAATGACACTTATTATCAGGATAAATTTGAATCCCCTGATTTCTGAGCTGTGAAGAGAATGTAACAATTTGAAGATTGGACACGATAAAAATCCCCCTCTCTGTGGCAGTTGTTTTATTATGACAATAAAACATCGTTGAATGCAGATTCAAAATAAATGGCCTGTGATTCAAAGCCTGGAAGTGATGCAATATGTCACACAAGACGTACAGCTATTGTTTCAGCACCCAGAGATATTTTATCATCATTTGTCTGCCGGGCACTAACCTTCTACACATCATTGCCTGCTCGTGCTTAGTTAGTTTGTCAAGGTCAGAGTGCTCTGGCCCCTTATGGATGTTCAACTATTAAGGAACCAACATAAGCCTGGCATCAACGGATTTAAATACTCGTGTCGGATCAGCACAACTTGACTCCAGCAGTCCAGGGATTTCTCCAGACCCTATATTGAAGGTACAGGAGCCTGAAAACTGTAACGTCCAGGAACAGCTTCTTCCCTACAGCCATCAGGCATGACAACCTCAAATAACCTCTCAACTACAATAGACTATTATTGTTATTATTGCACGATTATAGTTTGTTTTTTGTGTGTACGTGTGTATATATATCTATCTATCTAATATATAAAAGGCTGTGGCTGCCGCCTGCCGTCCGGCTGCCTTTCTGCCTTTTGATTCGTTTCATCGTGTGATGTCACAATGCCCAATACTCGCAGATGTCCAATCGGAATGGATCCATTTACATGGACGGCTGCCGGCCGCCTTTCTTCCCCAACGGGTCTGCACTTGGTCTAGTATATATATATGATCTGTGATACGGTCTATGATATGATATATTTGAGAATTGAGGGACAGAAGTTTAGGGGTAACATGAGGGGGAACTTCTTTACTCAGAGAGTGGTAGCTGTGGAATGAGCTTCCAGTGGAAGTGGTGGAGGCAGGTTCGATTTTATCATTTAAAAATAAATTGGATAGCTATATGGACGGGAAAGGAATGGAGGGTTATGGTCTGAGTGCAGGTAGATGGGACTAGGTGAGAGTAAGTGTTCGGCACGGAATAGAAGGGCTGAGATGGCCTGTTTCCGTGCTGTAATTGTTATATGGTTATATCTATATACTGTATATGTGTATTTGTGAGTATGTGTATAGAAACATACATTGAACTCTTTTCCCTCTCGTTTATTATATTGTTCATAGTGTACTGTTTACACATTGTGTTGTGCTGCTGCAAGTAAGGATTTAATTGTTCCATCTGGGACACGTGACAATAAAACACTCTGGACTCTCTTGATTCTTGAAAGCAGCAAGACTGGAATGAGAATCGTCGTCACGTATTTAGGCAGAATGTTTTAATAGTAACTGCAGGAAGCTTTCAGTCGCTCAGTGGCTGGTATTCTAGAGACTTGCACCTCCTCCAACCTCATCTCCTGTTCAGTTCAGTTTAGTTTACTGTCACGTGTACTGAGGTACAGTGAAAAGCTTTTGCTGCGTGCTATCCAGTCAGCGGAAAGACAATACATGATTCCAATCGAGCCATTTACAGTGTATAGTGACATGATTAGTGCAAGGTAAAGCCAGCAAAGGATAGTCCGAGGGTCGCCAACACGGTAGATAGTAGTTCAGCGTTGTTCTCTGGTAGTGGTAGGATGATTCAATTGCCTGATAGGCAGAATGTTTTAATAATAACTCCACAGGAAGCTTTCAGTCGCTCATTGTTGACGTTTTAGAGAAGGAATGGGCCCCCCTTCCCATCGGTCTGAAGAAAGGTCTCGACCCAAAACGTCACCTATTTCTTCTCTCCAGAGATGCTGCCTGACCCGTTGAGTTACTCCGGCATTGCGTGTCTACCTTCGTTGTAAACCAACGCCTGCAGTTCCTTACACATTCCAGAGAAGGAACAGGTTTGCCAGCTCCGATCATCACCCGACGCACATGTGACCTTGAAATCAATAAAAAAAATACAGATGCTGGAATTCTGAAATAAACAGAAAATGCACGGCGGGTCAGGCAGACCAAGGGTCTCGACCTGAAACGTCACCTATTCCTTCACTCCATAGGTGCTGCCTCACCCGATGAGTTTCTCCAGCATTTTTGTCTACCTTCGATATTTCCATGTCCAGTTTAGTTTCTGTTTAGTTTATTGTCACGTGTACCGATGAACAGTGAAAAGCTGTTGTTGCTGCTATCAAGTCAGCAGAAAGACAATACATGATTACAATCGAGCCATTCACAGTGTACGGATACATGATAAGGGAATAACGTTTAGTGCAAGGTAAAGCCAGCAAAGTCCGATCAAAGATAGTCCGAGGGTCCCCAATGAGGTAGGATTGCTCTCTAGCTGTGGTAGGATGATTCAGTTGCCTGATAACAGCTGGGAAGAAACTGTCCCTGAATCTGGAGGTGTGTGTTTTCACACTTCTATACCTTTCGCCCGATGGGAGAGGGGGGAAGACGGAGTGGCCGGGGTGCGACCCGTCCTTGATTATGCTGCTGGCCTTGCCGAGCATCAAGTGTGGAAGATATGCGACATGCAGGCCAATCTGCAGGAGGTTGCGTGTAAGCAGGAACTGTTGTGCAAGTCGGGGTCCCTGGACATAATCAAGGGAGGAGGTATAGGGACAGGTATTACACCTGCAGTTACAGGGGGAAAGTACCTGGGGAGTGGGTGGTGAGTTACTCCAGCTGTTTGTGTCTATTTGGATGGGTAATGTTCCTTCCACCTGCTGCCTGTGTCTGGTCCAGTTCATTGGTACAGGTCACAGATTTGGGAGGTGCTGTCAGAGCAGCCGAGGTGAGTGAAGGGCGTGTCCCACTTGGACGTTATTTGCACGAGACGCATTTGGCGCGTAAAGATTTTGTACATCACAAAATCCTTCGTGGCCGCGCGTCACTGCCTATGTCATCCCGCACCATGCGTGCGTAATGCGCGCATCACGTGCATGTCACGTCGCATGCGTCGTGACGCGTAAATGATGCCGCGTAATTTACGCGCAAATGACGGCCAAGTGGGACAGGCCCTTAACTGCAGTACACGTTGCAGATGATGCACCCTGCAGCCACTGTGCACTGGTGGTGGGTGAGGTGCTCATCTACTTGGCCACTGTGCCCTAGAGGGTGTGAAGCTTGCAGAGACATGGTTGCAAAGTAACCAAGGTTGGTGAATAAATATGAAGGATCTCAGCTGATAGCAAAATGGAAAAAGATGGGTAGGTGCAGTGATGGGGAAGGTCACGGTAGCTGTGATTAAAAAAAAAAAAAAATGGGGAAAAGTTAGCAAAGAGAAGGGATCTTGCCACAATAAATTAATTAATACTTTATTCTCACACGTGACAAGTCACAGTGAAATTCTTTGCTTGGATACCCAAGGTATGCAAATAGTCGCCATGTAAATCCTTGATTGGACTTTGCTGGCTTTACCTTGCACTAAGGTATTCCCTTATCATCTACAGTGCATTCAGAAAGTATTCTGACCCCTTCACTTTTTCCACATTTTGTTACGGTAAAACCTTATTTTAAAATGGATTACATTCTTTTTTTTGTCATCAATCTACACACAATACCCCATAATAAAAAAGTGAAAACAGGTGTTTAGAAATTTTTGCAAAGTAATTAAAAAGAAATAACTGAAATATCACATTTACATAAGTATTCAGACCCTTTACTCAGTACTTCGTTTGGCAGCAATTACAGCCTCAAGTCTTTCTGGGCATCACACTACAAGCTTGGCACACCTGTATTTGGGTAATATCTCCCATTCTTCTCTGCAGATCCTCTCAAGCTCTGTCAGGTTGGATGGGGAGTATCGAGCAGTTATTTTCAGGTCCCTCCAGAGATGTTCGATCGGGTTCAAGTCCAGGCTCTGGCTGGGCCACACAAGGACATTCACAGACTTGTCACAAAGCTGCACCTGCGTTGTCTTGGCTGTGTGCTTAGGGTCGTTGTCCTGTTGGAAGGTGAACCTCTGCCCCAGTCTGAGATCCAGAACGCTCTGGAGCAGGTTTTCATCAAGGATCTCTCTGTACTTTGCTCCGTTCATCTTTCCCTCGGTCCTGACTAGTCTCCCAGTTCCTGCCGCAGAAGAAAATCCCCACAGCATGATGCTGCCACCACCATGCTTCACAGGAGGTCTGGTATTGGCCAGGTGATGAGCGGTGCCTGGTTTCCTCCAGACGTTACGCTTGGCATTCAGGCCAAAGAGTTCAATCTTGGTTTCATCAGACCAGAGAATCGTGTTTCTCATGCCTTTTGGCAAACTGTCATGTGCCTTTTACTGAGGAGTGGCTTCCGTCTGGCAACTCTACCATAAAGGCTTGATTGGTGGAGTGCTGCAGATATAGTTGCCCTTCTGGAAGGTTCTCCCATCTCCACAGAGGAACTGGAGCTCTGTCAGGGTGACCATTGGGTTCTTGGTCACCTCCCTGATTGCTCAGTTTGGCCGGGCGGCCAGCTCTATGAAGAGTCCTGGTTGTTCCAAAGTTCTTCCATTTAAGAATGACAGAGGCCACTGTGCTCTTCGGGACCTGCAATGCTGCAGAAATTGTTTTATACCCTTCCTCAGATCTGTGTCTCGACACAATCCTGTCTTGGAGGTCTACGGACAATTCCTTTGTCTTCATGGTTTGGTTTTTGCTCTGACATGCACTGTCAACTGTGGGACCTTAATAGACAGGTGTGTGCCTTTCCAAATCATGTCCAATCAATTTAATTTACCACTGGCGGACTCCAATCAATTGTAGAAACATCTTAAGGGTAATCAATGGAAACAGGATGAACCTAAGCTCAACTTTGAGTGTCATAGCAAAGGGATCTGAATACTTATGTAAATGTGATATTTCTGTTATTTATTTTTAATTACTTCGCAAAAATTTCTAAACACCTGTTTACCTTCTTTATTCTGGGGTATTGTGTGTAGATTGATGATTTTTAAAAAAATGAATCAATTTTAAAGCAAGGCTGTAATGTAACAAAATGTGGAAAAAGTGTCTGAATACTTTCTGAATGCACTGTTTCTGTACACTGCGAATGGCTTGATTGTAATGTATTGTCTTTCTGCTGACTAGCTAGCAGCAACAAAAGCTTTGCACTGTACATCAGTGCATGTGACAATAAACTAAACTAAAACTGGAAATAGATTGCTGGGTCTTTATTACCACTGGAACAACCTTCCCAACTATGTCAAGGGAGTATCCCATCTCAATGCAGCCTTTCCAATAGCGTTGCATGGTTCAAAACTGCTTGGTGCTTATGGTCACCCTGAAAGCCAATGGTTTCCATCAGTTGCCACACACTGTGATCACCTGCCATGCCTGATTCATTTATGTAATTAATCTTTATTTTAATATTACGCCGCTCTGTTCTTACTTCACAGCCCTACCTCAGCCATGATTTACTATAGACCTTGTTTTGGTTGCAATACACACCTCAGTCTATGGTCTGGACACCCTGTATTACCAAAGATCCTATAGAAAGCAAGATGGTCCACTCGAAGAAAAAAGACGTTATACAGTCATGGGCAGATTCATGGGTAATTTTCGGCCCCATTTCCGTAACCAATTTCCGTCTCCGCACCAAAGATCCCATCGTAGCGGAGCAAAGATACTAGTGCGGAGACGGAAGCCGGTTACGGAAACATCCTCGTAAAAATAAAAGTTATTTGGTAAAAGTCTTCTCATTTTCAGAATTATAATTTATTAACACAAACTGTTCCCCCGCAACGTTGATTACACTCCGGGTCGTGTCGGGTCCGGTCCGGTTACGGAAATGGATGAAAAAAAGGCCCACGTTCCGCTCCGTTGCGTACTACACGTCAGCCCATTGCATTTAGCAGGAGTGGTCTATCTTGCTCCGCTATAGGATCTTTGGTATTACTAATAATGATCATGTATTTATTTGTGTTGTTACTGCGTGAAGGTGCTTGCAAGGCTGCAGTAAGTAAGGATGTCATTGTTCCAGTCCTGCTGCTTATAACAATTAACCCGCAGCCATCAATGGACCATAGTGAGCTCCACCTTTACTTGACCATCATTACTTGTTGCATATCTTTCATTCATTTATTTTATTTCTTTCGGTATCATAGAGTCATCATAGAGCGATACAGCGTGGAAACAGGCCCTTCGGCCCAACTTGCCCACACTGGCCAATATGTCCCATCTGCCACCATTTGGTCCATATCCCTCCAATCTCTCGACTCCCTTTCCCCTGACTCTCAGTCTGAAGAAGGGACTCGTCCCGAAACGCCACCTATTCCTTTTCTCCAGAGATGCTGACTGACCCACTGAGTTACTCCAGTCTATCATCGGTGTAAACCAGCATCTGCAGTTCCTTCTCACACGACTCTTGATAGCTGGATTGTCTGAGAGCATCCCGTTTGACTTTGCTGTGGGGAGGAGCGGGGAGTGTGAATCCATTCGGAGATGAGTGGGTCCCACACGAGCTCCGTGAACTCCTTGCCCAAACCACTGCTTTAACCATTCGGCAGCAGCAGCAAACTTTCCGTCTCACTGATTGCCTTTGCAATGAAAAGGAGCTCGTGTTCGGTGCTGAAGGCAGGGGATTAATCACTGGTGCTGCTACACTGCACTGTAGCTGTGGGCTAACATGGGAAAGGACATCGTGAGTTAAATCCTTACAGTCTCCCCGCTCCAATATAATTACAAGGTTGATTCATAAGAAATGACAGAATATGGCTTTTTAAATAGAGATTTCAAATGGAGCAGTCACTCAATATTTATCACTGCCCCTCTGTGAGTGACATGTTTAATACAAGACTCCATTGTACATATTATTAGTATTCTGACCGCATTAATTATTATTTCCCAGTACAAGTACAAGTGCTTGTGAGGTGCCCCCACTAATAATTTAATATAGACATAGAAACATAGAAATTAGGTGCAGGAGTAGGCCATTCGGCCTTTTGAGCCTGCACCGCCATTCAATATGATCATGGCTGATCATCCAACTCAGTATCCCGTACCTGCCTTCTCTCCATACCCCCTGATCCCCTTAGCCACAAGGGCCACATCTAACTCCCTCTTAAATATAGCCAATGAACTGGCCTCAACTACCCTCTGTGGCAGAGATTTCCAGAGATTCACCACTCTCTGTGTGAAAAAAGTCCTTCTCATCTCGGTTTTAAAGGATTTCCCCCTTATCCTTAAGCTGTGACCCATTGTCCTGGACTTCCCTAACATCGGGAACAATCTTCCTGCATCTAGCCTGTCCAACCCCTTAAGAATTTTGTAAGTTTCTATAAGATCCCCTCTCAATCTTCTAAATTCTAGAGAGTATAAACCAAGTCTATCCAGTCTAGAATATTACCATCGATTAGAAGAATGTTCAGAAGAATGAGGGGGGACCTCATTGAAAGGTACAGAATAGTGAAAGGCTTGGATAGAGTGGATGTGGAGAGGATGTTTCCACTAGTGGGAGAGTAGTACTTGAGGTCGTAGCCTCAGAATTAAAGGATGTTCTTTTAGGAAGGAGATGGGGATGAATTTCTTAGTCAGAGGGTGGTAAATCTGTGGAATTCTTTGCCATAGAAGGTTCTGTGGCAAAAATCTTGAGAAGATTACGGAGAGTCGATATGTCAAAGAGGATTCTCTTGAACTTCTACAGGTGTACAGTAGAGAGCATACTGACTGGTTGCATCGTGGCCTGGATTGGCAACTTGAACGGCCAGGAGCGGAAACGTGACCACTGCCTAGTCCATCACCGGCTCTGACCCCCCCACCATCGAAGGGATTTGCCTCAAAAAGGCAACCTATGTCATCAGAGACCCACACCATCCTAGTCACACACTCATTTCACCATTGCCATCGGGAAGAAGGTACAGGAGCTTGAAAACTGTAACGTCCAGGTTCAGGAACAGCTCTTCCCCACAGCCATCAGGCTATTAAACACAACAACAAATAAGCTCTGAACTACAACATACTATTATTATTATTGCACCCTATTTGTTTATTTATTGAGTATGTGTGCATGTATATACACACTTAAAAAAAAATGTCCTCCCGTTATGTACAATATTTACATATTCTGTTGTGCTACAGCAAGTAAGAATATCATTGTTCTATCTGGAACATATGACAATAAAACACTCTTCACTCTTGTGGAGGCCAAGTCAGTGGATATATTTAAGGCAGAGATAGATACATTTGTGATTAGTGCAGGTGTCAGAGGTTATGGGGAGAAGGCAGGAGAATGGGGTTCGGAGCGAGAGATAGATCAGCCATGATTGAATGGCGGAGTAGACTTAATTCTGCTCCAATCCCTTATGATTGTTCCATGAACTGGACTCGAATAAAGTCAACCCCTATGTGATCTGAGTCTGAAGAAGGGTTTCGGTCCGAAACATTGCCTATTTCCTTCACTCCATAGATGCTGCTGCACCCGCTGAGTTTCTCCAGCACTTTTGTCTACCTTCGATTTACCAGCATCTGCAGTTCCTTCTTAAACCCTCTATGGTAATGTGCAGGAAGGAACTGCAGATGCTGGTTTACACCGAAAATAGACACAAAGAGCTGGAATAATTCAGTGGGACAGGCAGCATCTCTGGAGAGAAGGGATGGGTGACGTTTCGGGTCGAGACCCATCTGCAGAAAGAGAGAACTGAGCTCTGTCTGAAGATGGGCCTTGACCTGAAACGTCACCCATTCCCCCTCTCCAGAGATGCTGCCTGTCCTTTGTGGCACTGGCTGTTTTATTTCTGAATGTGGTGCCTTAAGTTCCAAGTGTAAATGGCAGAAGGATTTGCAATAGTGGCTTTGTGGTCATTGGCTAAACTGTTCCTCAGTTCGACCACTACATCCATCATCAAGTCTGCTGCCTGGATTAGATTCAGCTACGGGAGAGATTAGAGGTTAGATAGACTTGGTTTGTTTTCTCTCAAACGTCAGAGGTTGAGGGGAGACGATAGAAGTATATAGAATTATGAGAATTATAGATAGCAAAGACAGTCCGAACCTTTTCTTCCCAGCTGTTACAATCCTACCACAACTAGAGAGCAGTCCTGAGCTACTATCCACCTCATTGGAGACCCTTGTACTATCTTTGATCGGATTTTACTGTCTTTATCTTGCACTAAACGTTATTCACTTTGTCCCATTATCATGTATCTGTACACTGTGGATGGGTCGATTGTAATCATGTATTATCTTTCCGCTGACAAGTTAGCATGCTTCAAACGCTTTTCACTCAAACTCAGTACACATGAAAATAAACTCAACTCAACTCAACTCTTTGGGCCGTCACTGTGGCGCAGCGGTAGAGTTGCTGCCTTACAGCGAAGGCAGCACCGGAGACCCAGGTTCGATCCCGACTACAGGTGCTGTCTACGAAGTTTGTACATTCTCCCCGTGACCTGCATGGGTTTTCTCCGAGACCTCCAGTTTCCTCCAACAACTCCAAAGACGTACAGGTTTGTTTACTTAGTCCTGTCTCCGGGACTTTATTCTCCAGCGGGTGCCGGAAGGGGCGCTGCCTTCATGGTGACTGACAGGCGAGAAGACCAATCTGCTGATCACACAATTTTTTAAACCTTCACAACTTTTCTCATATTTACCGATCGGAACAAAACTTGGTGGCCTGGAGCAGAGAAGTGCGGTGAGTAAGGTGGCAAAAAATCCTAGCGATATAGGGTAACGTTTTTGCACAAATTTAATTACAACGCAGTGCTCAAAGTGAGAGTTTTAGTAATAGTATAGAGATAGATAGATTAGACAGATTAGATAGGATAGAAATGAGAGATAGATAGAGTTCTTTTTACTTGTATGGCTGTATGGTAACTCGAATATCACTGTACCTTAATTGGTGCATGCGACAATAAATGTGAACTTGAACCAGGCCCTTTGGCCCATCGAGACCATACTAGTCCAATCCTACACACGAGGGACAATTTACAGAAACTAATTGACCTACAAATCTGTACATCTTTTGCACGTGAAAGGAAACCGGAACACCTAGAGAAAACCCACGGGGAGAACGTACAAACTCCGTACAGACAGCACCCGTGGTCAGGGTGAAACCCGGGTCTCTGGCGCAGTGAGGCAGCAACTCTACCGCTGTGCCACTTCTTCTCTTTTGTTTCTCCACATCTTCCACAGCTCAGAATCGGATCCACACTCCGTCACCTCCACAGTGTATCTTGCAGCAGTTTCATTGCAGGCAGCAGACAATGATTTAACTAGAATCCCTTATGGCAGCTATCACAGGAATTGATGTTGTGATTATCAGGATGTGTACATTCACATTTGCACAGAGATGGTGATGAATCTCGTGTGCAACCTGCATCGGGTTTCATAAGTAGGCAGTAAAGATTTAACTCTCCTGCACAGGGACGATCCATCTTCCACACAATTGAGATGGTTGCTGTGATGGGAAGCATAATCATAATCTTTAAATTATAACTGAGCATCTCAAGGGTGAAATTGGATAAAATATTTCCTGCAGCAGATGGTGGAAATGGTGCAACTCTTTCCGGACAAATTGAGGGCGTTGGGATGATCCAGGATAGAGACGGATAGATTGGAGTTGGGTTTGGGTAGAGCAAGTGATGGATAGCAGATTGGTGAATGGCAATGAGGTATTGAAGAAGGGTTTCGGCCCGAAACGTTGCCTATTTCCTTCGCTCCATAGATGCTGCTGCGCCCGCTGAGTTTCTCCAGCAATTTTGTCTACCTTCGATTTTCCAGCATCTGCAGATCTTTCTTGGGCAACGAGGCATTGATGGGCCAGGATCTTGGTTAATGGTGGAGTATCTTCGATGGGCTAAATGGCCTCCGCTGATGTTCTTCACAGGTTTGACGGGCTGAATGGCTTCCTCCCATTCTCATGTCCCAAATCAAAGCCATTTTCATTGTAGACTAATTAGGTAGATGGTATTTCAGGACTGCTCCTTACCACAACTAGAGAGCAGTCCTGAAGTACTATCTACCTGTTTAGGAAGGGACTGCGGATGCTGGTTTAAACTGAAGATAGACACAAAAAGCTGGAGTAACTCAGCGGGTTAGACTGAGTCTGAAGAAGGGTCTCGACCCAAAATGCCACATTCTTTCTCTCCAGTGATGCTGCCTGACCCGCTGAGTTACTCCAGCGTTTTGTGTCTATCTTCAGTTTACCAGGGCTGCCAACATTGGGTGAGAATGAGAATGTGAAATTGCGAGGGAGGGTGTGTTCCCCATCCCATAGTAGGCTCCGAGGCGGCACTCACCCCGTCCGCTCCTGGCTCCGGGCCGGGGTTAAAACTCCATGGGGAGTGGACAGAGCAGTCAACGGACATAGAGCCGCCGGAGGTGAGGGTGGGAGGTGTGTGCCGTGCCTCAGGGAGGAAGGGTGAGGGGGGTTGGTGCTGGTAGTTTGACAGCCCTGCTTTAAACCGATCCCCTCTCGTGCTTGACTTGACTTGAATCACATATCCTGGGAAAAAGACTATGCATTCACCTGATATTCCCCTCATGGTTTTTATTCACCTCTAAAACAATTTTTGCTTTATTTTGAACTTTCCGCACCCGCAGATATTTGAGCGTGAGAAATTTTGTGATCAGCGTGAGAGCATGAGAATTTTGTGAAATGCGTGAGTCTCACACTCAATGCGTGAGAATTGGCAGTCCTGCTAATAATGCAAACATTTTATGCAAGTTCCGATTGTTTGGACAAAAATCTGCTTTATAAAATGCACTTAACTTACTTTAAGACCATTTCAGAAATGATGGCACTCAACAAACAATCAACTAACAAATTAAAGCAAACTAAAAAGAAATAACATGTTCCCTTTCCTGACTCGACCTCATAAGTACTTTAACGCTGTTAACAGAGCAAAGGGATATTAATCTCAAGAATCAAAATGGGGAAAGTGGGGGCAATTTTGCTTAAATGGTCATTCTAAGCCCATTCAGATCTTCATAGAGTCAGAGTTATGCAACATGTACATGGCTGGCCCAATTTTTCCATAATGATCAAGTTGACATTCTGCGTTCCCAGGGACTGGCTGCCGTTCCCAGATCAGCTCGCATCCCAGGGACTGGCTGCAGTTCTCAGGTCGGCTCGCCTGCCCCGACCCAGCGAAAACGAATTGAAAAAAAATGTGGTTTTTCGGGTTACGGGCCGGATTCAGCCCGTGTGCCGTAGGTTGCCGAACCCTGTCCTAGATGTTTGGCCTCATTGTGGTCCTCCCCATGTTTTACAACTGATTCACCTGTTTAGTTTTATCTCCGGCTGCTTCATGTTGTCGACGGCTGCACATCCAACCAAGACAGAAGAGAAGAGAAGAGATGCAACGTCACTCACAGCCGCCAACTGACCCGCTTCCCCAGACTGCACAGATCGTTGTGATATGGTGCAAAAAGACAAACTGTGCAGGGACTGAAGACAGCGTGAGAATTCTGTCATCAGCGTGAGAATTGGCTGAAATGCGTGACTAAAGAGAGTTGGCAGCCCTGTCTAAGGCCAGGATGTGACAACAAACGCCCAGGGAGACACATACACAAAGGAAGACACACACACACACACACACACACACACAGGGACAGACAGACACACACACACAAACAGGGAGCAGACACACACACACACACACACACACAGGGAGACAGACACACACACACACAGGGAGACAGACACACACACACACAGGGAGACAGACACACACACACAGGGAGACACGCATACACACGGGGAGACACACACACAGGGAGGCACATACACACACACACAAGGAGACACACACAGGGAAAATGACACACACACACCTTTCCTTCCTCCCCTCCATCCTCCACCTCCCTCCCTCTTTCCTCCCTCCTCCCTCTTTTTCCTCACGCTTCCTCTTTCTCCTTCCCTTCCTTCAATCCCTTACTACATTCTCTCCCCCTGTCTCTCTTTGCCTCCATCCCTCCCTTTTTTTCTCTCTCTCTCTCTTTCTCCCCTTCCTCTCTTTCCCCGGCTGGTCTGGCGGGCACGGTGTAGAGTGGATTGGCGGTGTTGGCGCTGCCATGTGAGTTGAAGGGCAGGAGGGAGGGAGGGAGGGAGCGAGGTTGCCGCGGTAGCAGGAAGCTCAGCGCTCACAAACGGCGCACAAAAGCGCTGACACCCGCTGCCCGGGACCGACGCGCTTCCCCAATCCGTGCAGATCGCTGTCATGTGGCACAAAGAGACAAACTGCAGCAAAGATCTTATAGCTCTGCTATACAGCTCCGCTATAGGATCTTTGCTGTGCAGGGACTGAAGACACCCTGTCAGCGTGAGAATTCTGTCTTCAGCGTGAGGGCGTGAGAATTGGCTGAAATGCGTGAGTGGCACGCTCAAAGCGTGAGAGTTGGCAGCCCTGGTTTAAACCAGCATCCGCAGTCCCTTCCTAAACAGATAGATAGTACTTCAGGACTACTATCTACCTCATTGGAGACCCTTGGACTACGTTTAATCAGACTTTACTGGCTTTATATTGCACTAAATGTTTTTCATATTGTTCCCTTCATCATGTATCTGTGGATGACTCGTGGAAGTTGGGAGGGTCTGTACACTGTGGTTGGTGACTCGTTTAGGATTATGTTCAGTTGGGCGCCGGTCATGTTGCAGTGGAAAGGTATAAGAGACGTTGGTGAGGGACTAGAGGGTTGGGCTATAGGGATTTGAGTAGGCTGGGTCATTCCATGGAGTGCGGGGATGAGGGACTTATAAGTCTTAGGAAAACATGTTGTCAGAATGCTGGTTAAGAGGGTTGAACAGAGAAGCTTTATTTGCAGAAGATGGGGGGATTGTTTTTTAGAGACTACAGAGGACGTGTGAGAAGATTCATGACATGAGAGGTTGAAGTTTAGGGGTAACTGAGGGGGAACTTCTTTACTATTAGCTTGGAGAGCGCCAGGACGGTGGTGAGGGATGATCTTATAGAGGTGGATATATATGGAGAAGGGAATGGAGGGTTAGGTCTGAGCGCAGGTAGATCAGGGGAGATGCGGCACGGACAGAGGTCTCTTGTTTCCCAGAGTAGGTGAATTGAAGACTAGAGGACATTGGTTTAAGGTGAAGGGGAAAAGATTTATTAGGAATCCGAGGGGCAAATTTTTCATACAAAGGGTAGTGGGTGTATGGAACAAGCTGACAGAGGAGGTAGTTGAGGCTGGGACTATCCCAACATTTAAGAAACAGTTAGACAGGTACATGGATAGGACAGGTTTGGAGGGATATGGACCAAGCGCAGGCAGGTGGGACATGTTGGTAGGTGTGGTCAAAGGGCCTGTTTCCACACTGTATCACTCTATGATTCTATGACATGTACAGAGTTACAGTCTTGTGCCCAGGGGAGGGACAGCGAGCGAGCCCACGTAGTTGATGCTGCCTCACTCTCCCTCCATGTTAGCTAGCTTCAGCAGCGGTGGGGCAGCACTGGGCTTCAGCAGCGGTGGGGCAGCACTGGGTTCCACCGCTGGCGGCGCTGACTGGTAGGTTGATTCGTTGATTGGTAGCGGCCGATTCGGAGGCTCTGGGCCGCTGAGAGCTCCCAATTGGGCCCCGCGCTGGAGTAATGTACTCTCGGCTTGGGTAGATCTACCCCGGGTGGAGGGGGGAGAGAGGGGTGGAGAGAGAGTAGAGGGGTGGAGGGGGAAGCAAGGGGTAGGCGTGGAGGGGGAAGTGAGGGGGAATGGAGAAGGGGAAAAGGGGTCCCTCACGGTCCCGGGGCACCGCTCCCGCCCCTCCAGTCGCCGTGCTTCACGCACACAGCCCCTGCTCCACCCCTCTCTCTCCCTGGGGAGACGCGGTGAACAATACAGGGAGGGCCGGGCTGGGGGTTGGAGCAACTTTTACAAACATTGGCCTCAACTCACACGCGTCCCCGGCATCCGCTCCTGCCGCCGGCCCTCTCCCTCCATTCTCCTCATCCCTTCCCTCCATCCCTTCCCTTCCTTCCCTCCCTCCCTTCTCTCCTTCTCTCCCTCTCTTTTCCCTTCTCTCCTTCCCTCCCTCCCTTCTCTCCTTCCCTCCCTCCCTTCTCTCCTTCCCTCCCTCCCTTCTTCTACTTCCCTCACTCACTCCCTTCTCTCCTTCCTCCCTTCCCGCCATTCTCTCCTTCCCACACACACATCACGCACAGACAACACGCACGCACATCAGACCCACACACACGCCCTCGCAGGCACTTTTTAAGCGCACATTCTGATTACTTTCCATTCTACCATAGAGATATAAAGTCTATAATAGACTTTATTTGTATTTCTATGATTCTACAGACCTTGGCTGGGAACCTGGGCCTCACCAAAATTGTTCCCAATTGGGCCCGGCCATGCGGGGCAACGCTCCCGCCCCTCCAGTCGCCGTGCTTCACGCACACAGCCCTGGCTCCAACCTTCTCTCTCCCCGGGGAGACACGGTGATCAATTAAGGGGGGGGGGCCGGGCCACTGATACTAGCCAGTGCCTCCCCAGCCATTGACCTCGCCGCACGTCACTGCATCCTTGTGCAATCTGGTCAATACTCTGGTCCGATACAGAGAAAGACAAATCAAGGGAAGGAAGAGAAAGGTCAGAAATGAACCCAGTGAAAATAAGAGGTGGGTGGAAACGCAGCAAAGGTGACGAACCTTGCAAGTTCAAGTTGAGAACAGGAAACCAGCAGGCAGTGCTGTAACATCCAATAAAACAGGCAATGCCTTAGCAGAGATTCTTCAGGCGATCAACTACCAAACAAAACCTGCAGATTAATTTAAGAAAAACAGCCAACTAACTGCACGTAAAAAATTACTAGTAAATTAAAAGATATGAACCAGTACTATGTAAAAAACACAGTAGTGTCGTATAATAAAACTAACACCCAGCACAGTATACATAAAAACTGGCAATGGAGTATAAAACAAGTAACAAGCAGCATTGTTAAACAATAAAACAGCATTAAAGAGCCAGCAGAATGCAAGGATTGAAATGAAAAGCAACAGGAAGGAGAGTGTTTAAAGATAGCATTTCATGAAAACACACCAGACAATGGAATAAAACCATCCCGTCAGCGAGCAGCACTCCGAGCGTGACTGAAATAGCAGGAAGTGAAGGGATAACAAACCAGGTCTGCACTGCATCAGAATATCCAAGACACAGCAGAATGTGATAAAAAAGCAGGCAGCAATGCAAGAACAAAATTCAACGAGCAAAGTCGAGAGTCAAATCAAGGGTAGACAAATAATACTGATGAAATTCAGCGGGTGCAGCAGCATCTATGGAGTGAAGGAAATAGGCATCGTTTTGGGCCGAAACCCTTGGGTTTCGGCCCGAAACGTTGCCTATTTCCTATCTCCTATTGCCTATTTCCTTCGCTCCATAGATGCTGCTGCCGCTGCACCCACTGAGTTTCTCCAGCACTTTTGTCTACCTTCGATTTTCCAGCATCTGCAATTCCTTCTTAAACACTTCGTCAAATCAAGGGTGTTTAACTGTCATGTGTGCCAAACACAGAGCCACACTTTGGCGCAGCGGTAGAGACCCTGCCTTGCAGTGCTTGCAGCACCCGAGAGACCCGAGTTCGATCCTGACTACTGGAGCTGTCTGTGCGGAGTTTGTACGTTCTCCCCGTGACTCCCACACTCCAAAGACGTGCAGGTTTGTAGGTCGATCGGCTTGGTATGAATGCCAAAGTGTGCGTTGGGTAGCGTTGGTGCGCAGGGGTCGCTGGCCAGCGCGGACTCGCTGGTCCGAAGGGCCTGTTTCCGCACTGTATCTCCAAACTAAACTAAACAGAACAATTAAATTATTACTTGCAGCAGCATAACAGGCCTGTAAGCCTAATGTTCATTAATAATATATAGTATAATACTCAAAAAAAAGAAATAAGCTAATTGCCACAGCACAATCAATAAATAAACAAAGTCCTTAGTGCAATCAAAGACACCTTACAGAAGTTCATCATAAGTAATAATAATAATAATATTTATTTATATAGCACTTTTAAACAAAATCACTTTGAACCGAAGTGCTTTACAGAGATTGATTAAACTAATTGAATAGATTAAATGTCAATAAATCCATACAAAATAAAAAAGAAAAAGAAAAAAAGGCACAGAACAGTACACTAAAGAAATCAACAAGAAACGTCCCCCCACAGCAGAATTCACTGTGAGGGAAGGCACTAAAAATATCCAGTTCTCCCCCTCATAGTCCACCCGAATACTTTATTGATCCCCTCAGGGAAATTCAGATGTCCAGATAGAAGCAGAAGTAGGCCATTTGGCCCATCAATTCTACTCGGCCATTCAATCATGGCTGATCTATCTCTCCCTCCTGCCTTCCCCCCCCATAACCTCTGACACCCATACTAATCAAGAATCTATCTATCTGTGCCTTAAATTTATCCACTGACTTGGCCTCCACAGCCTTCTGTCACAAAGAGTTACACAGATTCACCACCCTCTGACTAAATAAAATCCTCCTCATCTCCTGCCTAAAATAACGTCCTTTAATTATGAGGCTATGACCTCCGGTCCTAGACCCTCCCACTAATGGAAACATCCTCTCCACATCCACTCCATCCAAGTCCGGTAGTTCGTACTTGAGGTTTGTGTTCAAGAGTGCTCTTGTTGGGAAGAAGCTCTTCTCGAACTTGTGGTCACGGTTTTCGGTTTTCAGACCCCTAGTCCTCCTTCCCGATGGTAGGAGTGAAATGAGAGTGTGACCAGGGTGGTGTGGATCTTTGCAACCGAGCTGAAGAGGAACAGCAAACAGCTCTGTGGGGAAAAAAAGCAGGCAGCTCACTAAAACATAAAACAGCTACCAGCTCGATATGAACCCAAATTGAGGAGTAACATCAAGTCAACATCAAGTACCTTTTATTGTCATTCAGACTTTTCAGTCTGAACGAAATTTCGTGCCTTGCAGCCATAGCATAGAATAAAATAACAAAACACACAATAAACACAATTTAATATCCACCACAGTGAGTTCACCAGGCACCTCCTCACTGTGATGGAAGGCAAAAGTCTTAAAGTCATTGTCTCTTCCCTCCTTGTTCTCCCTCTGCGTTGAGGCGATCCAGGCTTCCGATGTTGTGACCCCGCCGGGTGACGGTAAGTATGTCCCGCGGCTGAATCCGAGCTCCTCGAACGGGCCGGTTCAAACTCCGCGGCCCGGGGCGGTCAAAGCTGCCACCCTCCAGTCCAGCTGACGAATCTGCTGTTGCGGGAGCTCCGGAAAAACAGGTCACCAACCTGGGACCTGCGAGCTCCCGACGATGTTGTCCACTGGGCCCGCGGCCGAGCCTCCGTGCCACCGCAGCCCCGAAGTCGGCCAGCCTCCCGTTGGTAAGTCCTCGCTGGCTCTTCCTCCGGATCCTCGAGGTCGGTCCCAGTTGGAGGCCGCCAGCTACAATAAAGATACAATAGAATTTGAGGTTTCAAGAAAAAAATTATTCAACCAAAGAGAAAAAAAATCCCATAAGGTAATAGAGTAAAAATAAAAACAATTAAAGAAACATCAAAGATACATAAAGAAGGAATGAAACATAATGATAAGATAGCTGCGAAAAAAAAGCCCAGTAACAGAAACATAGAAAGATAGAGAATTCGATCCTTCAAGCCAGCACCGCCATTCAATATGATCATGGCAGATCATCCAAAATCATCAGTACCCCGTTCCTGCTTTCTCCCTATATCCCTTGATTCCATTAGCCCTTAGAGCTAAATCTATGTATATATATATATACTCTGCTCCGCTCCCTGCTAGTTTTCCCTTACACTGGATGTTTTCAAGACCATATGATATACATGATATGTGTGATATATATATATATATCACACACACAAAATCATGCATCATGCAGATGCTGGATTAAACCGAAGATAGACACAAGGTTGGAGTAACTCAGCGGGTCAGGCAGCATCTCTGGAGAGAAGGAATAGGTGACGTCTCGGTGAAGGAGGGTCTTGACCCGAAACATCACCTATTCCTTTTCTCCAGAGATGCTGTCTGACTCACTGAGTTAATCCAGCACTTTGTGTCTATCTTAGACAGAAAGCATAACAGGATAGCAGGCACCAAGATATATATAAAACAAGATACATTATCTCGGTATTAACACCGTCCAGCAGAGAGCTCTGTGAAATGCCAGCTATACAGTATTAAAACTAACAGGTCAATGAAACCTCTAAACAAGAGCAGTGTTGAAGATTCTGTCCCATTGCATGATACAAATCAATAAATTCTGCCTTCACTACAATTGCTGTCAGTGCATTCCAGACATTAGCAGACAGTACTGTGTCATGGAATCCAGGAGGTGGCAGAGTATTAAAAAAGCAGGCAACAAAAGAAGGAAAGAGCAAGTCTGAATCAACCAGCAGGTAGCGGAGCATAAAAATAACTGTAGCCACTGCCGCATAAAATATTCAGCAGGCAGAACTGCATGAGAGACACCAGGCAGCAGAGTATAAAGATCCAGCAGGCTGGAACATATAAACAAAGCATTAGGTACAGCTGTTTAAAACAAAACCCCCAAAGGCAGTGAAGTATTAAAAATAGTCAGCTCTGTAAAGAGTGTACCAGACTGCAGAACGCATGAAGTCTCTTAGACTTGAAGTCCGCAAAGCGTAGAAAGAATACTGAGCAGAAGTATTAAATAAAGGCACTGCAATCAGACGATGATGAAATGTTATGAAACCGGATTGCAACAGAGTATTTAAAAAATAAACAGGCTGTGAAATGCGTACAAAAAATAAACTCTGTGGGGAAAAAAAGATGGTGGGTCCAATGGAACTGAACTTACAAGATCCAATGCAGACATGACAGGCCAAACAGTTTTCAAGAGAGAGTTAAAGTTAGCTCTTAGGGCTAACGGAATCGAGGGATATGGGGGAAAAAGCCGGAACGGGTACTGATTTTGGATGATCAGCCATGATCATATTGAATGGCAGTGCTGGCTTGAATGCCGAATGGCCTACTCCTCCACCTATTTTCTATGTTTCTATGTCAATGGCCTCGGTACTATAACCACCCTGTAATTGTATAATTTCATGAAGTTATACACAATGCGAGTCTCAAATTTTTATCAGGAACAGAAAGGTTGGAATACACCTGGTTCCTGCTCATTTTATAACCAAATGTTATAGTTAGTGGCTGTATGCCCTGGGCAACATGTATTGCCGATAGGATAATAGCAGCTAATGAGAAACAAGACTAGCCACCTTACACCATCCATAGATAAACTTGGGCAGCTTACATTCCCAGCGTTGTGAATATTGACTTCTCTAACTTCAAGTAACCCTTGCTTTCCCTTTCCCTCTCTCTCCATCCCTCCCCCTTCCTAGTTCTCCAACCATTCTAACTGTTCTCCTGATTACATTTTATCTCAGTATGCTTCGTTGTCACCTTCTCCAAGCTAACAATGATCTATTCTATATTTTCCTTGAACCTCATCTCCTTTGATGTCTCATTTCCACACCTTACCCTTCCTTATGTCTGTGTGTCCCTCGGCCCTGACTCTCGCTCAGGAAGGGTCTTGAACCGAAATTTCAAGCATTCCTTCTATCCAGCGATGTTGCCTGTCCCGCTGAGTTACTCCAGCATTTTGTATCTATATTCGGTATAAGCCAGCATCTGCTGTTCGTTCTGCCAACTGCACATGGATAAACTGCCGTCTTGATGAATCTCATTGTCTGTAACACGTTTTCACCTAGCAAACAGCTAACAATGCCGTTTCCTTTATCATCGTTACTTTTTTGCATGTACTTCATTCATTTGTTCTAAATCATCGTCTACATCCTCGTTTCCCCTTCTCCTGACTCTCAGTCTGAAGAAGGGTCTTGACCCGAAACGTCACCCATTCCTTCTATCCAGAGAAGCTGCCTGGCCCGCTGAGTTACTCCAGCATTTATAATTTATTGAAATTATATTCTATGTCGCACTTCCAGGGAGATGATAACTGTATTCCGTTGTCTCTGTACTGTACTATGACAATGACAATTAAAGTTGAATCTGAATCTGAATCGTCCTTCTAAACTCCAGTGAATACAAGCCTAGTCTTTTAAACAAGAGATATAGACGATGATGTAGAGAGGTAAAGAACTGATTTTGGATGATCAGCCATGATCATATTGAATGACCTACTTCTGCACCTATTTTCTATGTTTCTGCTTCTAACAATGAATTGGGCCTCCACAAATGAGACTACAATCCCCAGCAGGCTGTTCGTCGGCCGCATTCGGCCGCGCATGACGTCGGGCTGTGGATGACGTAGGATCAAAGACCGCCCTGCGTCTGCCGTCACTCCGCCCGCCGCCGCCGCCCTGCGTCTGCCGTCACTCCGCCCGCCACCGCCCCGCGTCTGCCGTCACTCCGCCCGCCGCCGCCGCCTGCTCAGCCCGACATGGCGAAGACGTACGATTACCTCTTCAAGCTGCTGCCTAAAATAAGGATGACCACCCCCACACAAAAAGGCCTGGAGACAACAGACAAGCAGCATAGGACGTAGCTTGCACCTGCACGGATCACACTGTGGATACACACCACACATAGGCGAATGGTGGGGGTCGAGGTCACACACAGATAGTCCTTGATGTGCAGCCGGAGTGATCCTCCCACAGGACGGTAGTCATTAAGGCTGGTGATGGTAGACTTCTTCGGCACAGGGACGATTGTGGCGGATTTTTTAGGCAGGACGCGTCGGCAAAACCTGCCTCCTCTTCCGATTCTCGGAGGACGCCTTCAACACCACCTTCATCTCCACTATAGGTGAGTGAGTGAGTGAGTGGGGGGCGCCGCCGCCTAAGGGGAGTGGGCCCTGGGGCCTTCACCCCACTCCCAGGGAGGTCCCTGCCCCCCCCTCCCGGTGACTGCATCCCCTGCCCGGATCCTCCCGCCTTTCACCCCGGGGCCTCTTCACATCCCCCCTCTGTACCCCCCACCCCACCCCTCTGAATCTACCCCTTCTAAACCCGCTGCCCCCTTTTAAACCCTCTACCCCATGATCATATTGAATGACCTACTCCCCATCATCGCTTCTAACAATGAATTGGGCCCCCCCCCCCAGCAGGCCATCATCCCGCCCCCGCCCTGGGCCTTCACATCCCCCCCGCGTCCCGTCACCCCACCCCACCACCCGCGTTGTTCCCACCACCCCCCCTGCTGCCCCAAACCCTCTACCCCACTCCCCGTCTCACCCCGCCGCCGCCGCCCCGCTCCAGTTACTACTGTCCGTGTCCCCCACCCATTACCCCGGAGCCTTCACCCCCTGCGCCGTCCAGCGAGCGAGCAGGGACCATTCTCCCCCTCCCCCTTTGCATGTAAATAGATTCTGGGTGAAAAGCTTTTCTTGAAATTATCCCCTGTATTTTATGGGTCGCCCTTCGGGACGCGCCCAGGGAGATGCTCGGAGGACGCCTTAGAGAGGTAAAGAACTGATTTTGGATGATCAGCCATGATCATATTGAATGACCTACTTCTGCACCTATTTTCTATGTTTCTGCTTCTAACAATGAATTGGGCCTCCACAATGACCACATCGGTGCTTTCCCCACCCTTTGCTCCCTCTATCCCGGGGCTTTCCTCCATCCACTGCTTCAACTATCCCGGGGGCTTTCCCACCTGCTCCCGCTACCCCGGGCCTTGCCGCTCCTGAGCTCGTACTCCCACTATCCTGCGGCTTTTCCCACCCTTTGCTTCCCCCTACTCCCTTATTCTCCCCCATCGCTACTATGGGGCATTCTCCTTTATTCACCCCCTCCCCCGCCCTTTGTATTCCTCCCATCACCGAGGGGCCTGGCTGTTGTCCGTTCTCTGCCCCTTCCCTATCACGGGGTGTGTTATTTATTGTTAGTGACCCAGCCTTGGCAACTGATCTGCTGTCAAGAGACTTCCCTGGGGCCAGCTGTTTTGTATGCCTGTCCCCACCCATGTTGTCAAGGCACCAATGTAAGGACTGTGGCTGTTAAGTCACCGAAAGGTCCAAAGATACGCAGTGATGTTTCTTCCCTCCTTTGGACTGTTGAGCTGTCCTTGGATTTTGAATTAGGCATTTCCATTTGCAAATCTTGAATTAGGCGCAGCAATCCCATTTGCAGTTCTTTGTTTCTGTATCGCTGTTGGCAGCTACAAATCATGGTTAAACACAAAATTCTGGAGTAACTCAGCGGGACGGGCAGCATCTCTGGAGAGAAGGAATGGGTGATGATTTGGGTCGAGACCCTACTGGAAACGTCACCCATTCCTTCTCTCCAGAAATGCTGCCTGTCCCGCTGAGCTCCTCCAGCTTTTGTGTCTATCTTCTGTTAAAACCAGCATTTGCAGTTCCTTGCTACACAAGCCATGATTAAAGTTGGTAACCTGGATTTTAAGTACACAAGGTAGACAAAAATGCTCTAGAAACTCAGTGGGTGAGGCAGCATCGATGGAGCGACGGAAATAGGCGACGTTTCGGGCCGAATTTCCTTCGCTCCATAGATGCTGCCTCACCCGCTGAGTTTCTCCAACATTTTTGTCTACCTTCGATCTTCCAGCATTTGCTGTTCCTTCTTAAACAACTTTTAAGTACACAATTTAGGTTTAGGTTTATTATTGTCTAGTGTACCGACCGAGATGCAGTGAAAATCTTAGCTTTGCATGCTGTCCAGTCAGATCAGATAATACTTCACATAAATATGAGAGTATAATCAAGTCAAACTCAAGTACAATAGGTAGAGCAAAGGTAAGATACAAAGTCCAAAATTACGTTTTCAGCATTGCAGCGTATCAGTTCGATAGACAAAGTCCAATGTCTGCAAAGGGATAGAGATGAATAGGACAATACCCTAGCTTATGGTAGGACTGTTCAGAAACCTGATAACAGAAGGGAAAAAGCTGTTCCTGAGTTTGGTGGTGCGCGCTTTCAAGCTTCAAAGTCGTGCATGGAAAGCACGGGGGTTCTTTTTCAAGGTCCCTGGTAGTCTGACTGGCAGTGGGATGTTCTTTGTGCCAACGGCACGGTGTCACAGAGGTAGAATTGCTGCCTTACATCGCTTGCAGCGCCAGAGATCCGAGTTCGATCCCGACTACGGGTGCTGTCTGTACGGAGTTTGTACGTTCTTCCAGTAACCTGCGTAGGTTTTATCCGAGATCTTCAGTTTCCTCCTGCACTCCAAAGACGTACAAGTTTGTAGGTTAATTGGCTTGGTAAATGAAAAGATTGTCCATAGTGTGTGTAGGATTGTGTTAACGTGTGGGGATTGCTGGTTAGCGCGGACCCGGTGGGCCGAAGGGCCTGTTTCCGCGCTGTATCTCTAAACTAAACTAAACTGGTGCCACTGCGATAAGGTTAGATTTATGGATTGTGTAGGAAGGAACTGCAATTGCTGGTTTAAACTGAAGCCAAACACAAAATGCGGGAGTAATTCAGAGGGACATGCAGCCTCTCTGGAGAGAAGGAATAGGTGACCTTTTGGGTCGAGACCCTTCTTTAGACTGAGGAAGGGTCTCGATCTGAAACGTCACCCATTCTTCTCCGGAGATGGTCCCTGTCCCGCTGAGTTACTCCAGCATTTTGTATTGATGTTGGATTTATGGATTGTTGTTCTCAAGAAATCTCATCATAGGCTGAGGAGATGGTTCTAGACTATGTTCTGCCTTTCATTCAGACCATGTCAGATTAGTACGTTGAAGATATTGCGGCACATTTGGATTATGCAAGTGCAGCTGGAAATATGTGTGCAGCATGTTCCCTGGACAAAATCTTTGACATGGCAAAATTCTAACGTCTTTATAAATCATCATCTGAGCCCAGTGTTTTGGGAGGATTCGGACCAGTCTGGGATTGTAGTGCTATCTGTGGGACATTTGCTTGAAGTGCAAAGGTTTGAATTTCAAAATGAGTTGGAGCATTGTCTTAAAACACAAATTGCTGAGGAGATTCTGCTGCCTTTAGGTAGACTCAAAATGCCGGAGTAACTCAGCAGGTCAGGCTGTATCTCTGGAGTGCAGGAATGGGTGACGTTACTGGTCAAGACCCTTCTTCTGGCAAGATTAAGGGGAGAGGGAGACATAGAGATTTTGTAGGGCAAGGTGTAAAAACTGATCAAAGGGGATGAAGATCAAGGAAAATGTAGAATACATCATTGTTAGCTATGGGGAAGGCGATAAGAGGCATATAATCAGTAAAATTTAATCTGGAGGAGAGTGCAACTAGTCAGAGAACTAGGATGGGCGAGGGATGGAGAGAGAGGGAAAGCAAGGGTTACTTGAAATTGGAGATGTCAATATTCATACCGCTGGGTTGTAAGCTGCCTAAGTGAAATATGAGGTGCTTCACCTTTCTCTGTGTGGACCTGCTGTATCCCTGGAACACCTGTTGGCATATTTCCAACATCTGTGGTTTTTAAATGTTAATCGAGTGAACTAATACCAAGATTTATAGGCATCAGAGATAATGCCTGACCTGCTGAGTTACTCCAGCATTTTGTGTCTTGTCAAGATTTAACAATTGTCTTCTGCATAAGTTGAGAATGTAGCTTAATTTGAGATGTATTCTGAATATAAATGTCTTCCGTTTTGTTATTATTGGTCTCTACATTTAGGGTATCTGCAAAGACATTACAATTTTAGTCTCAAAACTGAACTTTCAGTATGAATAAAATTGATCATCAGGTGTTGATTATATCGTGTGAAGTATGCGCACTTCCTGTGATAGTCACAACACTTGCTTTCAACAAGAGTAATCCCATGTATTCTTCTTGGATTATGGTGTATAATTAGTCGAAAATATTTGTATTTAGTCCATTGGCAAATTTCTATCAGTTTGCTGAGTGTCATTTTGCCAGTGAAAGCACTTTTGAAGTGAATTTAAATCGCATCAACGACCTGCACATGTCAAGGTGTATTAGTTTGCTGGCTTGCCTAATAAAACGTAATTTCCTATTTAAGTGTACCAAATAAACCACAACATAACTCTGGCATTTACAGCAAAATGTGACGTACATTGGCTACACACCACAGATTGGTTTTACTGTGTATAGATTTTGCATTAGGATGCATGGATAATTTAGGTTTAGTATAAATGTCACAACAGAAATGTTACTTATGACCAGATTTCACATGGGATGCTGCTTGTATTTTAGCCATAATGCTACATCAGACCGGTTTATTATTTTATAAAATCTGCCCACAGTTAATTTAACATAAGAGCAGGTTGTTCTCTCAGCCCTCAAAGTTGCCTAACCACACACTTGCACAGCTCCCACGGCTAAATGCGTTGCAGATCATGCAACTGGCATTATGCTCAGTAGTTCTGTGTAAATGTTGCAGAAGTTGAACTCATAACTTGCTTTGTGCGTTTCCAACTAAAACACCCTCTACTTTGTGATGCCACAGATGAGAATGGATGGGCAAATGTGGACTTTAGAACAGGCTTGGTTTGACTGCGAAGCATATAATTCAGTCTCCATCTTAAAAATTATACATGCAGCTAGGCACCAAAATTTACGACAGTTTTGAAAACTAGAAAATTGCAGCTCAGTGTAGAAACTTCTCATAATTTCTTCTTCTCCTGCAGATAAAGGTTTGAACCTGTGAGGACCATTGTACAATATTTATTGCTTTAAATTTTCCAATTGGCAATTGTTCTCTTCATCATGAGCATCACTTTCAGTTAATACATTTTACTGGCCATTTAAGATGGAGCTGAGGTTTTTTTATTATGATCAGTGCTCAACAGCTTTCTGTACTCTTAAATCCAGGTATATAAGGGTTGAAGGGGAAGATAGAACTGAGCCAGGATCAGCCTTAATCTCATCGACTGGTGAAGCAGAGCAGTAGGTTGTGGAGCCTCTATTCATGGCCGTGCAGGAATTGCACAATTCAATAATCTCTTGGGTACACAAAAATGCTGGAGAAACCCAGCGGGTGCAGCATCATCTATGGAGCGAAGGAGATGGGCAACGTTTCGGGCCCAAACCCTTCTTCAGACCTTTGATTGTACCTTCGATTTTCCAGCATCTGCAGTTCCTTCTTAAACACAATAATCTCTTTGTCAGCATTTATGTTTGGATGATTAGTTTGCAATTAAACCATTGCTTTTAAAATTTCAAATGTGTCCCATTAATTGGAAATGAGGATTTATTAGGATCATAGAATTATAGTAGAGAACTGATCTGTCCTCTTTCAGTAAGAAAAGATTCATGGTGAAGCGACAGCATTGTGGAATGAAATTCCATTCAGATTGATGAATTGTGATTGAAGCAAACTGCATGTTGTCACATAATTGTACAAGAAGGAACTGCAGATGCTGGAAAATCGAAGGTGGACAAAATTGCTGGAGAAACTCAGCGGGTGCGGCAGCATCTATGGAGCGAAGGAAATAGGCAACGTTTCGGGCTGAAACCCTTCTTCAATACCTCATTGCCATTCACCCATCTGCTATCCACCACTTGCTCTACCCAAACCCAACTCCAATCTATGGTCCCGAAACGTTGCCTATTTCCTTCGCTCCACAGATGCTGCCGCACCCGCTGAGTTTCTCCAGCAATTTTAGCTACATAATCGTACATCTGGTTAAAAGTGTGCGTTGAAGCCTGGATTAATGCTGGAGCTAAATTATTTAATGCCAGTTTGTCTTTACCACTATTGGGGCTACATGAGACAAAGTAATCTGATCCAAGTCAATTACGAACACTGTTGTACAGAGTTCCTTTGGGCTGTGTCATTTTAAACCCATAGGTCCACTATGGAAATATTTCACAGATGGTTTGTTTTTTTATGTTTTTTGTTAGCGAGTGGAATTGTGAGTTTAGCCAAATATGAGTGCAGTTCAAGTATTTAAACCCTTCACTTGCAAATTTAAACTAATCATACTGGTAAATCATTTTCAGTTGTAAAATTCAAATTGAAAACGGGTTTTATGAGTTGGTTTCTGCACCTTATTGTTTAATTTGTTTCTTCCATATTAATTTTGTGCTATTATTACATAATTGAAAAAGTATCCACGCAAGATTTGTGTTGTTTGTGGTTATGTGAACATGTGGAAGTGCATGTAAATAACTAAACCAGTACTTAAAAGAAGTTACACAAAAAAGCTGGAGAAACTCAGCAGGTGCAGCAGCATCTAGATGCTGCTGCACCCGCTGAGTTTCTCCAGCTTTTTTGTGCACCTTCGATTTTCCAGCATCTGCAGTTCCTTCTTCAACACTTACAAGAAGTTGTTGCGTTTGTAAACTGTACAGTGCATGGATATTTTCATTAAAATTGTGTCCAATTTGAATCTTTAGCACAGTAACAGTCTAAGCTTGTGTAAAGCTTCTGAATACATTGAACATAGAATATGACAGCACAAAACAGGCTCATTACCCCACAATGTCCGTGCCAAGCATGATGCCAAGACCACCTCTTATCTTCCTGCACATAAATCCATATCCCTCCATTCCCAACACATCCATATTTCCTTCCAAAAGTCTCTGCAATGCCACTATCGTATCTATTTCAATTACCATCCCAGGCACCCAGCTCCCTCTTTGCAAACCTAACTTTCCCCCCACATCTTTACAATTTGCCTCTCTCACTTTAAAGCTGTGCCCTCTAGTATTTTGATTTTACCACCATGGGAAATAGACTGTTACCTTATTCATGCCTCTCATCATTCTATACATCGTGTCTCCCTGCAACGTCTGGGCAGAGAAAACAAACCATGTTTGTCCAACCTCTTCTTGTAACTAATCCCCCCCAATGCATGCATCATTCCGGTAAACCATCTCTCTACCCTTTCCAAAGCCTCCACATCGTTACTGCAATGGGGGTGACCAGAACTGCACGTGACATAGATGTCTAATAGACCAAAGTTGTATAAAGCTGCACCATGACTTCCTGATTCTTATACTGTATGTCCCACTGTACATCAATGCCGTTAAGGGTCATGCCATATATTTGTGTCCCTTAGTGCAACACCTCACACTTGCTCGCATTAAACCACATCCACAATTTCTCCGCCCATTTCTGTGGCTGGTCTGTATCCTGGTGCATACTTTGACGGCCTTCCTCACAGTCTGCGACCCCAGCAATCTCAGTGCCATCCACAAATTTACTAACCAACCTACATTTCTGCTGGTCATTTAAATATATCACATACGTCTGAAGAAGGATCCCGATCCGAAACGTTACCCATTCCTTCTCTCCAGAGATGCTCCTGTCCTGTTGAGTTACTCCAGCATTGTGTGTCTATCTGAGGTCCCAGCTCAGAACTCTGCATAACTCCACTGAGCACAGACCTCCAGCTTGAATATGCTTGTATATCCACCGCAACCCTCTTGCATTGTCAGTTCTGAATCCATATGATCAAGTTACTGTTAATCCCATGTATCTTAATCTTCTAGATCAGCCTACCACGGGGACTTTACAAATGTGTTACTAAAATCCATGTAGACAACTTCCACCACCCTACTGGGTCCTGACCTGAAACGTCACTTAACCATTTTCTCCAGATGCCGTGCATGGAGTAACTCAGCATTTTGTGTCTATTCACCACCCTATCCTCATCGATCATCTTTGTCGACAGTTCAAAACTGCGTGCGTTTTAAAAAACTTTCCTCTTGCCAAACTTTAACTTTCTTTTCTTTTTGTTTTAAATAATGTGTACATTTCACTTGGCAAAAAAAAACTTAAACTTTTACAGTAGAATACAAGGAACTGCAGATGCTGGTTTATAAAAATGACACAAAGTGCTGGAGTCACTCGGGTTAGGCAGCATCTCTGGAGAACATGGTGGGGAGTGGGGGGTGGGGGGGAGCTGGAAGAGTGGAGAGGCAGGACAAAGCCTGGCAGGTAATAAATAGGTGGATACAGGTGAGAGGGTTTTTTGATAGGCTGCTGGTTGGACCTCAAGGCCAGACATTGCAGATGAAAAACCCACTGACCCATGGCTATCTGGACTACACTTCTTCCCACCCTGCTTCCTGTAAGGACTCCATCCCCTACTCCCAATTCCTCCGCCTACGCCGCATCTGCTCCACGGATGAGGCGTTCCACACCAGGACATCTGAAATGTCCTCACTATTCAGGGAACGGGGGTTCCCCTGTGAGACAAAGGATTGAAGAGCTCCTCCTCTCTTCTAGCTTTCCCCCTCTCCCCCGCCCCAGTCAGTCTGATGAAGGGACTCAACCCAAAATGCCACCTATCCATGTTCTCCAGAGGTGCTGCTTGACCCCTAAGTTAATCCAGCCAATCGCCACATACCATCTCCCCCATGTCCAAAGACCGCTTTGGCAGTAATTCTTTTCCCTGGTCCATGAAAAAGAGATGCAACACTTGAATTTTGGGACAAAATCGTTCCAGGTCCAGAGGTTTACCTGTGAACCTCTTTTCCGCTGCTCTAGATGAACTTTAAAGACCAAGTTTGCGTTTTTCGTTTCCGCTCGGTCCGCAATAACCAAGCTGACCAGTTCAGCACTTTCCCCCTCCCACTCCGCCTCTCTTTTCTCCTCCATGGCCACAGCGAACAGCACCGGAAATTAGCAGCTATATTCCGAGTCTGCACCCCGGGGGCATGCTCCCAATTTTGGTCCTTGCTGTTCCTCCATTGCCCCCATCCACCAGCCCGCTCTCCTCCTCCTTTTCCTTTCTTCTCCCCCCCACTTCTGAGCATGGGTTTCGGCCCGAAACGTTGCCTCACGTTAGTCTCGCACCCGTTTTTCTCCAGGTTTTTTGAACCATATTAAGAATGGATCTTGACTCAGTTGTGTCCAACTTTGACCGTGAGATGAAAATTATAAGAATTTTGGCAAATGCAGCTAAATCAGTTGCGTTTGTTTTCCAGTAATTTTCTTGGTGGGTTCCATTGCATCTAGTACTTGAGCAGGACTGTGAGCCCCCTGAGTATTTCCACACCACAGTGAATGAACTTTAATGTTAGATCACTGTGGCTACCCTGACTGAAATTGGCACCTGCATTTGACATTAAGGCATCAAACTTTGTTCACCAGCAACTTACCAGTTGAACTTTGAACTATCAAAAGTTTAGATGAGACTAAGTCGATGATAAGGTGACATTTCTATCAGACTGGATAGACTCGCCTTGTACTCGCTAGAATTGAGAAGATTGAGGGGGGATCTTATTGAAACTTGCAAAATTCTTATGGGGTTGGACAAGCTAGGTGCAGGAAGATTGTTCCCGATGTTGGGGAAGTCCAGAACAAGAGGTCACAGTCTAAGGATAAGGGGAAAGTCTTTTAGGACCAAGATGAGAAAAACATTTTTCACACAGAGATTGGTGAACCTGTGGAATTCTCTGCCAAAGAAAGTAGTTGAGGCCAGTTCATTGGCTATATTTAGATGTGGCCCTTGTGGCATAAGGGATCATGGGGTATGGAGAGAAGGCAGGTACAGGATATTGAGTTGGATGATCAGCCATGATCATATTGAATGGCGGTGCAGGCTCGAATGGCCGAATGGCCTACTCCTGCACCTATTTTCTATGTTTCTATGTATCTATTTCACCAGGAAAGATGTAAGGCATGCAAGTTTTGAGTAGTTCCTTTATTAGAACCTAAATGATTTCATTCAAATATCTTTCATGTCTCGTGTCTATTTTTAAGATTTGACACTAGCTGTCATAAAATGTTGTTAATGATTTAGGGCAAGCTGAAGGAAATGTCCCTCAGGGTTAAGTATAACTCTCGATCGCAGCAATAGACAAAATAGTTCAGTTTAGTGTACAGTGAAAAGCTTTTGTTGCATGCTATGTGTTATGTGTTCGATACCCCATAGAAAATTTGGTTTATAAAATTTAAAGTTGCGAAAAGCCCTACTAATTTAAGGCAGCTTCAGAAGTTCGTGTTAATAAGTGATAGGAGAAGAATTAGGCCATTTGGCCCATCATATCTACTCCATCATTGAATTATGGCTGATCTATCTCCCTCCTTCTGCCTTCTCCCCATAACTCCTGACACCTGTTCTAATCTAGAATCTATCTATCGATATACCTCCACAGCCTACTGGGGCAATGATTTCCACAGATTCACCACCCTCTGACTAAAGAAATTCCTCCTCATCTCCTTCCTAAAGGAACGTCCTTTTATTCTGAGGCTGTGACCTCTGGTGCATGACTCTTCCACTAGTGGAAGCATCCTCTCCTCATCCACTCTAACCAGTCCTGACTAATGGCAAGATGGAATCTGGAAGTGGGGCCGTTCCACACTTACGGTTAAAACCGCCTGGATTTCACTCAGCATTTAGATTGTAATAATTGACAGAATACGATCATTGCCAATATGGATGTCCAGAGCATCTGTGGTCCATGTCCACATGGCTAATATTAATATAATAATAATATCTTTTATTGTCAATGCACAGAGGTACAATGAGATTTGGTATGCAGCTTCCATCCGATGTAATAACTTAATTAACTAAAAATGTAGACGCCCAGAGAAACAAGATTAAAAACCCCCCCAGTAAAACAGTATAAAAAGTGCAAATAGGTCTGTGCCGGGTCGATGTGCGATGTGACCATCCGAGGGAGACAGTTCATGGGGGGGGTGGGGGGAGCAACTACGTCAGTGGAATTTTCCCTAGTTTTTTTTAAAGGTTTCCAAGCTCTATAGAATTTTATTTCCTATTAGACTTTTAGTTTCAGCTACCGACTGGTAATGATTTGTACAGTAAAACTCTGATAATTGGACAATTGATTACTCCAATACCAGTCTTGCAGATTTTCTGGACTGTTGGAGTATTCCTGTGAATATGTAAACACAATTTCAATTCATATTTTTTAGTTGTCACATAGTATTATAATGAGCCCGGTAAATTTAAAGAATGCACAAGATTGTGGTCTTTGTCAGTTGAAAGAGTGTGGGAACTGGACATTGATGACTTAAAAGGGAGCACAACAAACATTATTCATTGTAGGCACAAAAATCTGGAGTAACTCAGCGGGACAGGCAGCATCTCTGGAGAGAAGGAATGGGTTATGTTTCGGGTCGAGACCCTTCTTCAGACTGTTTAAGAAGGAACTACAGATGCTGGAAAATCGAAGGTAGACAAAAGTGCTGGAGAAACTCAGCGGGTGCAGCAGCATCTATGGAGCGAAGGAAATAGACAACGTTTCGGGCCGAAACCCTTCTTCAGACTGATCCATTATCCATTCATTTGTTTTACTATGGATAAGTTGTTCATGCCTACTATATTCTGTTGAAGCAAAGCAAGAATTTCATTGTCCTATCTGTGGACACATGACAATAAACTCTCTTGAATCTTGAATCTATATCTCTCTGCGTTGATCATCTATATCATTTGTTTCCCTGACTCTAGAAACATAGAACATAGAAAAATAGTGCAGGAGTAGGCTATTCGGCCCTTCACCGCCATTCGATAAGGACTTCTATTTTCTGTGCCAGCAATAATAACTCTTTCCAGGAAAGTACAGATATCCTTGGCATTCCTAGTTCTGTGACCTCTGGGTGTAAAATTTGTTTGCACGTGGTTTCATTTGGTATTTGTGCTTTGCTTATACCCACACGGAAGGTTAAATTACTGTGTTTTAGTTCTAAAATAAGTTTGTTATTTTTTTCCTTTCAGTTTTGACTTCTAATAATCTGCTTATGCCACAGAGTTTAACTCTGGACTGTTTCCCATTGGCTTCACTCTGTTCCTTAGCTTGGATTTCAGTTGTGCTTTATTTTTCTCCTTTCCTCTCACCTAGATCACTTTTTGCCTGGTTTTATCGCCTTTTCATTTCGCTTGTCAAGTATGAAAGGGGCCAGGCTGCATTTTGTGAGGTTTGGATAGGCTGAGTTTAACCATGTGTTAAAAGGAATGGGAACAAGATTGGAAGATACGAATTTGAGGGTCGACAGGGTGATTTAGAAAGGATTTTGCCGCTTATGGGCAAATAACTCCATGGACAGCACCTGAGGTCAGGATTTGACCCGTGTCTCTGAAGCTGTGAAGCAGCAGTTCTCCACCTACTGTGCCAATCTGTTGCCCTTGGTGATGGATACTTCAACATTATCTAAATGATATCAAGATGTATATTTATAAATATGAACCGAATGCTGTAAGGTGGAGCACCAGAGCACTTTTTCCACAGGCACACATACAGTAGGCCAAATGAGTTTTTGTTAATTCTGAATGTTTCTTAATAGCGACTCATAGATTAGTTTACAGATACAGCGCGGAAATAACCCCTTTGGCCCACCGAGTCTGCACCGACCAGTGATCCCTGCACACTAACACTATCCTACACACACTAGAGACAATTTACAATTTTACCAAGCCAACTAACCTACAAACCTGTACATCCTTGGAGAGTGTGAGGAATCCGAAAATCTCGGAGAAAACTCGGACGGGTCTCTGGGAAAACGTACAAACTCCGTATAGAGAAGCACCCGGATTGAACCTGGGACCCAGGTCTCTGGTGCTGTAAGGCAGCAACTCTACCACTACGCTAGGGTGCCACCCAATAATTAGTATCGCCAGAGTCTGAAGAAGGATGCAAACTCGCAACATCAAATGTCTATTCCCTGCACTTGCTGCCTGACTTGCTGATTTCCTCCAGCACTTTTTCTTTTTTGCTCATGACTTCAGCATCTGCAGTTTCTCGTGTCTCCATCAGTGTTACATCTGTTCATTTCTTAACTGCCGATGAATTTTAAATTAAAATGTTATGGGTTATAACTTAGTCCCTTGATTCCTGGTCACTATTTGCTTTCATATTCTGTTAATGCAAATTTAAATGAGTATTCTCTTTCAGTTTGTTAAACTTCAACATTTTCACCAGCAAAAAGGTTGGGTGAATTAAAAAAAAAACATGGTTTGGTTAGTTCCTGTTTGACTATTAAACACATTTGTGCAAGATTGTTGAAATTTGATATTTACAAAGCAGAAGTGTATGCGAGGTATGGAAGACAAATGAAACTGTTGGGTTAATTTTAGATTAATTTGCCAAAGCTTTCGCGAGCATAAAGGGCTGAATGACCTTCTACGTAAATGTATTAATTCTATTTGATTTGTTTGAAATCTAATCTGTGTCTGCATCTCTTGTCACATGCAAAATGTGTCCACTTGTACAAATCTGTCATGCTGAAGTCATAATTGAAAGATCGTTTTAAAGATAATGAGCTTTACACATGGACTTTGCCCAAAAGATAAATCAAGGAATTTATGGACGGGATCCAATCTTACGTAACTTTTACAATAAATATAATTTTCAGCTCAAACTGGCTCCCAACAAGTCAATGAATAATTTTAAGACAGAGATAGATCGATTCTTGATTAGTACAGGTGCCAGGGGTTATGGGGAGAAGGCAGAATGGGGTTGAGAGGGTTGAATGGGGTTGAGAGAATCAGCCATGATTGAATGGTGGAGTAGACTTTTTGGGCCAAATGGCCTAATTCTGCTCCTATCACTTATGAATGTATGGTGTTGTACGGCAAAGATCCGATAACTATAGATCTTTGGTTAAACGCAGGTCGGATAAAATATGTCAATCTCGGGAGCTGCGTTTATGCTTTAGGTTGAGAGACAAAAAAGGGCAGACCAAAGTTAAATTAAGAGCCTATGTCTTTAATGTGGTTAAGGGTACAAATGACAATATTACAGAGTTGTTGCTTCATAGTTTCACTTCCTAGAACTGCAATAACTTTTCAGTGGAATTAAAGTAAGTTCTGAATATGTGAATCAGGTCAGACATATTGGAGAGAAAGAGTTAATATTTAGGCCAGTGACTTCAGATGTGGAGAAGTGGGAGGAAAAGTGTTTTGTTTCTGAGGAGGAAGGGCAAGGATTGGAGAGTGCCAGGAGAATGCCATTGAAGGTCAAGAGAATCTGGGTGATATGAAGTAGGTGCCTTTTCTGAGAGGAAGTGCATGCTTGTTAAAGTTGATATTTCTGGAAGAGTGCATTAAGGAAGATGAGGGGGAAGCTAAGAAGGGGAAAAGGAACTGAAACAGAGATAGCATGGGAAATCGCAGTAAATGGGGTGAGAATGCCACTGCTTAAGCTCTCAATGATTGACCTGACAATCCACTGTTTATTTTCACTGATTTTCTGCATCAGAACTTTCCTTGGTCTATAGGCCATAAACTAAGATGAGATTTGTTTTTTTTTTTAATTTGGAAAGTTCTCAGTTTAGTTTATTGTCACATGTACCAAGGTAAAGACTATACATGATTACAATTGAGCCATTTGCAGTGTATAGATACATGATAAGGGAATAACATCCAGTGCAAGGTAGACAATAGATCACATATTTCCTTCGAGCCAGCACTGCCATTCAATGTGATCATGGCTGATCATCCCCAATCAGTACCCCGTTCCTGCTTTCTCCCCAGTAAAGCCAGCAAAGTCTGACCAAGGATAATCCATGGATCACCAATGAGGTAGATAGTAGTTCAGCACTGGTCTCTGGTTGTGGTAGGATGATTCAGTTTCCTGATAACAGCTGGGAAGAAAATGCCCCTGAATTTGGTGGTGTGTGTTTTCACACTTCTCGCCCTTTTTTTCTGATGGGAGAGGGGAGAAGAGGGAGTGGCCAGGGTGCGACTCATCCTTGATTATGCTGCTGGCCTTGCCAGGGCAGCGTGAGGTATAAATGGCATCAATGGAAGGGAGGTTGGTTTGTGTGATGGTCTGGGCTACGCCCACAATTCACTGCACTTCACTGCCTCGCCTTACCTCTCTGAGCTGCTCCATCCATACGCTCCTGCCCGGTGCCGCAGGTCAGCTGATCAGCTGCTCCTGGAGGTACCGAGGTCTAAGCGGAAGCTCAGAAGGGATAGAGCCTTCTCTGTTGCTGCTCCGGCACTCTGGAACACCCTGCCGTTGCACATCAGACAGGCCCCCTCACTGTCCATCTTCAAAACCAGTATTAAAACACATTTATATTCCTTGGCTTTTGACCCTGCTTGAGACTTTCCTCCTGTTTTAGTGCTTTTAATGTTTTTAATTTTATTGTTTTTACGATCTATTTTAATGTTTTTATTGTCGTATAATAATTTTTTGGCCATGATTAGTCATGTACAGCACTTTGTTGCAACAGTGGTTGTTTTTAAAGTGCTCTTTAAATAAAGTTATTATTATTATTACTTTTTGTGGTCACGGATGGATCTGATCCCAAACCAAGCTGTGATGCATCCCGATAAAATGCTTTCTATGGTGCATCTAAGTGGAATTATTGCAATTCTCTACCCAGAACAATGTGGATGATCCTTTTTGATGCAATTTTGAAAACAAAGGACACTAAAAGATTGATACAAAAAGCTGGAGTAATTCAGCGGATCAGGCAGCATCTCTGGAGAAAAGGAATGGGTGACATTATAGGTCAAGACCCTTCATCAGTAGCCAAAAGATTGTAAATTGACTTGAAATGAACTCAAGTAACATTGGGTCTACAAAGGTCTACTTTTATTGCTTTAGAAAATATGTATGATTGAATGAATACTTTATATAAATATAATGTTTTATGATAGCCCTTTATTTCTTGCAAAGACAATGTATGCCCAAGGCCTGCTTTCTAATTCTAACATACACCCCTGCCATAACATTTACAGAATTGACCAATCCATCCTTTTTCATCCCCTCTCCTGTCGTTTGGCACCGCTCCTGATTGATCCCATAATACCCATATTATTCATCTGTAGCTGTGTCAGCATGGAATAGGCAAAGATTCCACTTGATCATTGTATCACATACTGGGATCAGCATGATGAACACGACAGACTTTGTACATTAATTTTTAATGTAATGAACAAATTTATGCTTCTCAGATCATTTCCAATAGCACATTACAGTCTGCTTTGGAAATATTACCTTTAAATACATCATTCAAATGCAAAAATATTTTAATTGCAAAGTACAGTCACTTTATGCAGTCTGCCTTCATTTTACTGTTTATAAAATGAAGTCGGTTCATAAGTGACAGGAGCAGAATTTAGCCATTCAGCCCATCAAGTCTACCACACCACACAATCATGGCTGATTTATCTTTCCTTCCTAACCCATTTCTCCTACCTTCTCCCCATAACCTCTGACATCTGTACTAATCAAGAATCTATCTCTCTGCCTTAAAAATATGAATTTTACTTCGGAGTCACGTGAGTGACTACGTGAAGAACCCACCCAGCGCGCAGGCGCGGCATTACGTCAGCAGTGCAACAGCGGCAGCAGCTGGAGCCAGGCTCTCCAGCTGCAGCATAAAGACGAGACCTCAGGTAAGTGCCTTTTTTGTTACAGAGTCGCGCTAGAGAGAATAATGGCCTCTCGCAAGCGACCAGCCAGGAGGACTGCCTGCCCTACTCCACCCGAGGACGGGTCCATAGCGGGACGGCAGCCTCTCGCAGCGGAGGAGCTTTTTCAACGCTCCCGCTCACCCGACACCGAGCCGCCCCCAGTGCTGCAGATCTCAACGCCCCGCACAGGGAGGAAGGCGACACAGAAAACCGACCGGCCGGTGTCCTCCGATGATTCGGAGGAACGGGAACACTCTCCCCCACCGAAAAGGGGAGACGCTCGGATAAGCTGCATGAGGCAGCTCCTCGAGCGTATGATTAATGAGGAGATGCGGCATCTCCCAGGAGGACGGGCTTTGGCCTCCTCCTCTCCACACCCTTCTGTACCCTCTATATTCGAGGGCAGTAAGGGAGGCCAGGACTGGGCTGGCCTATCCCAAGGGCAGGCGGAGGATATCGTCAGCATGCCGGGCGTGCCGGAAGAAGAGCTACTGGGTGTAGTGGGCCGATATGCGGCACCACCAACAACTGGGATGGTGTTGCCACCCAGAATGGCGGCAACTATAAACAGGCTGTCCAACAACCCGCTGCAGGACAAGGCTGTCCAGCAGGCCCTTGACAACTACATCGCGCCCGAAAATTGCGAGGCGCTGAGGGTCAAGACGGTAAATGGGCAGATCTGGAACCAGCTGGGGCAGCACATAAGGGCTCAGGAGGTCAAAATGCAGCGAGTCCTGAAGCTCCACTCAGCAGCCGTCACCGCCTTTGCTCGGTCCGTTGGGGATGAAGCCCTGACCATACCCCAGCAGGATGCCCTCGCACTGATGTGCAGCACCCCGTATGAGCTAAACAACCTACGGCGGGACAACATCAGGCCTGCCCTCAACCCCAACATATGCCGGCCTCTGTAAAAGCTCCAGCGCCCGAACGACGGGCGCTGCTATTTGGTGCGGATCTGGCCAAAAGGCTCAAGGAGTTGGAAGAGGCAGCAAAACCAGTAGGCCTCATGAGGGCAGGGCCAGGACCGAGCAGGGCGAAGACACCCAGTTGGCCGCACGCCTCGGCAGCCACCAGCAGATACCGAGCTGGTGAAAGCCTGGTGACCGCCTCCCACTACCCCCAGTGCTCTTTTTTAGAGCGGGGCCCAGGGCGGAGCCGTGGGAAGATGCGCCGCCCCACCGCAGCACCAACACGGACAACCTTGGGCCAGACCCACCGGAAACGACCCCACAAGTGAACATGGAGGTAGGTGGGTCTGGTTCCTGTCAACATACACAGACAAAGGGTGTAGTATTAACAGGGGGACGTTTGAGGTTCTTCAAGCATGTTTGGTGCTCCCTTACTAACAATCAGTTTATACTCAACAGTATTAGTGGATACAAGATTGAATTCAAACCAGGCGTAGAACCGCCAGTTCAGCACATGCCCCAAAGGGTGTTCCTTCCCTCGGCAGTTGAGAAGGTAGAAGGACAAGCTGAACTTGATCGGCTCGTGGCTAAAGGCATCATCATAGAAATGACCACACACGAGCCGCAAGAATTTGTATCAAATATTTTTCTCAAAACCAAAAAAGATGGTGGATGTCGCATTATTATTGATCTGACATCACTCAATCAGTCTGTTGAGTATCAACATTTCAAAATGGAGACATTTGTCACTGCCAGACAACTGATCTCCAAGGGATACTACATGGCAAGCATAGATATCAAAGATGCTTACTATTTGGTACCCATTCATAAAGATTACATTAAATATCTGAAATTTATCTGGAGGGGCCAGCTATGGCAGTACCGAGCTTTGCCCAATGGTTTAACGACAGCTCCCAGACTATTTACGAAAATTCTTAAAGTGGCCATGAAGAAATTGAGAGAACTAAAACATTTAGTAGTGGCCTATCTGGACGATGTTCTCATATTAGGAAGAACACGGGAACAAGCTGTCGCAGGAGTGTTAGCCACTAAACAACTCCTTGAAACTTTGGGTTTTATCCTCCACCCAGATAAATCAATATTGGAGCCTACTACTAACATGGATTACTTAGGCTTCACTATTGACACGATTCACATGACTGTCACTCTGCCCAGAAACAAAACAGTTTCACTCATTGAAGCTTGTAGCCATTTAATTGCCACACCCGCAACCTAGAATACGGCATGTAGCCAGAGTTATTGGCTCTATAGTAGCAGCATTTCCGGCTGCCCAACATGGGCCCTTGCATTATCAAAATTTACAAAGAGCAAGGACTCATGCATTACGCCTTCATAGGGGGCATTATGATCGCAAAATGGATTTACCCGCTGAAGCCAAATCAGAACTTCAGTGGTGGGTTGACAATATTTGGCACAGTCACAGTCCTATCACCGTAACCAATCCTAACATGACCATTGCAACGGATGCCAGTGCTTTAGGCTGGGGAGCTACTAACTCCAAAGACAGCACAGGTGGCAGATGGACTAACTCAGAGGCATCGCTACTACAATCACTGGGCATTAACTTTTTGGAAATGCTCGCCGCCTTTTATGGGCTAAAAGCATATGCATCTGGTATGCGACACGTGCATGTTAGAATTATGATCGACAACAACTACGGCAGTATCTTATATCCAGCACATGGGTGGCATTAAATCAGTATCATGCGCCAAATTAACTGCTATAATCTGGAAATGGTTTGTCGAGAGACATATTTGGCTATCAGCTGCCTATTTACCAGGCAAACTAAATTTAGTGGCGGACACCAGGTCACGAAAATTCAACGACAACATCGAATGGATGTTGGACCCAAAATTATTTGCTAAAATTATCAAGCAATATGGTACGCCAGATATAGATTTGTTTGCGTCTAGGTTAAATCACCAACTACCCATGTATGTGGCTTGGGAACCAGACCCAGAGGCAGCAGCGGTAGATGCCTTCACGCTGGACTGGGGAAATTTCTTTTTCTATGCTTTCCCTCCCTTCTGCCTCATCAGTCGGGTACTCCAGAAAATTCAGGCAGACTCAGCCTCTGGCATTCTGGTCGTGCCCGACTGGCCTACCCAACCATGGTTCCCAATGTTCCACGACATGGTGGTAGAGACACCAATGGTCCTTCAACACCACCCCCAATTATTGACTCCCCCGGTAACTGGCATTAGCCATCCATGCCACCAAAAATTGAAACTCCTGGTTTCCAGATTTTGAACAGGCCTTACCGGGGATTGGGGTTATCAGACAGAACAATCACCACCATGTCGGCATCCCTGCGAGTTTCCACCAAGAAACAGTACCTGACCTTCATCAGGAAATGGGAACAGTACTGTCTGGACGCAGGGACATCCTACACGACGACTTCGATCTCGGATGTGCTGGAGTTCCTGGCCCACCTGCACCATGATCTCAAGATGAGCTACAGTGCCATCAATACGGCTCGGAGCGCACTGTCCGCATACCTCATGCCGATAGAACAGCATAGTGTGGGATCCCACCCTCTAGTCATCAGACTCCTTAAGGGGATCTTTAATACCAAACCCCCTACACCTAGATACACTCACATGTGGGATGTGAGTGTAGTTCTCACACACCTTCGAGGTTGGCCTCCGGTGGGATCCCTGAGCCTGGAACAGGCCACTTACAAAACCCTCATGCTCATGGCGCTTGTCTCAGCTCAAAGGGTTCAGTCGCTCCATCAGCTTAATCTGAACTACATGGTGACCACCCCAGATACCATTACTTTCACCATGCCGGGGTTGGTAAAACAAAGTAGACCAGGTACATCAAACTCCCCGTTGATCTTCCGGGCTTACCCTCCAGAACCTAGGCTGTGTGTGGTGACCCACCTTAATCATAATCTAGACACAACCCAAACGCTAAGAGGGAGAGAGAAAGCCTTATGGGTTAGCCACAGAAAGCCTTTTGGACGGGTAACCAGCCAAACATTATCCAGATGGTTGAAACAGGTCCTCAGCATGGCAGGGATTAACACAAATGTTTTAAAATCCCATTCAACCAGGGCAGCGTCCACCTCAGCGGCGGATAGGATGCAGGTTCCCCTCGACCACATCCTCAGAGCAGCGGGATGGTCAAGGGAATCGACATTCCAACGATTTTACAACAAACCGCTGATGGAACAGGACGTCTTTGCGGATACCGTTTTAAAAACCGCAAAGTTATGATTTAAAGCCCATGGGAGCTATTTTGTTTTTTGTTATAGTTAATAAATATTTCTTTTATAACTAAACAAACTTGTTGGTCTCTAGCTACCACTTCCTCCCTCGATGATCTTTCGGCAGTGAGTGATATAACTGTTACACGGTTTGAAATCACAGACCTTTGAAGTCTTCACGTAGTCACTCACGTGACTCCGAAGTAAAATAGTAAGATTAAACGAGTACTTACCAGTACGAAGTTTGATCTGTATTTTATGAGGAGTTACGATGAGGGATTACGTGCCCTCCGCTCCCACCCTCATTATATAGATCAAATTCGGACTAATGTCTCGTTGGTCTTCACTATCTTTACTTCAACTAGTGTCTATCTGTGATTCCACACCGCTGCTTGGAAGTATGCCGCGCCTGCGCGCTGGGTGGGTTCTTCACGTAATCCCTCATCGTAACTCCTCATAAAATACAGATCAAACTTCGTACTGGTAAGTACTCGTTTAATCTTACTATTAACTTGGCCTCCACAGCTTTCTGTGGCAATGAATTCCACAGATTTACCACCCTCCGAGTAAAGAAATTCCTCCTTATCCTCCTGAAGTAACGTCCTTTAATTCTGAGGCTATGACCTCTGGTCCTAGACTCTCCCACCAGTGGAAACATTCTCTCCACATCCATTCTATTCAGGCCTCTCATAACAGGAAGGTGAATCTATTACCTTTCAAATTTCTTATGATATAATTCAGAGTAACTTGAATAACCATATGATCTGAGTTTGTCTGAGACCATATATAGAATTTATATTTGGGTCAATTCCAGGATAAACCAGCCTGGTGAAATTTTAAAAGTTTTTAATTTGTAAGCTCTTTCACAAGTGAAATGGATTTAACTCATTCTAATGCATGGGACCAGAGTGCACTTTCATGTAGTAGGGATGGTAGTACCAAAGATCATAGAATCTTTGGGTAGTACTGTCATTGTTACTTCCTGTAGCACACTCGCCTATCTATGTCGTGTGTACAATCTTATCATATATTTGGATTTAGTAATTGAATCTTCCAGTCAAAAAGTAAAAATCAACATTACAGGTCTTTGCACAAGTCATTTATTTATTTTGTATGTAACTGTAAAAACATATATGCAAATATATGGAAATTCTCTAACTCAAAGAACATTTCTGGAGAGGAGGATGGTGTCAGCATGGAACATAACCAGTTATTCTCCCCATTGATGCTTTCATTTTTGAGTATTTTCAGTGTTTAATGCTTTATTTTATAAACCAAACCAAACGTAGCGATATTTAGACAGTTGACAAAAAGGTTGGCCGATAGTGTTGATTTTGAGCATTGAAAATTAGCAATCAGCTGAATGCCTTCTGCAGCAAATTCAAGTGAATGGCTTTCATAATTGAAGCCATGGTTATATGGTGTAAACCAGCATCTGCAGTTCCTTCCTAAACAATTGGAGAAATTAAACTTGTTCTGAAGCCAGAAGGCAAACTTTGGGGGGGGCGTGAATATATCAAAAGTGAGGGCAAAGATTGAAAAGTGAAATTTCTAAACTGTGAAATGTTGCATAGGACAGGAGAGTCGGAGCACGTGGTGTTGGAGTCTGCAACTCTCACACCCGGAGAAAACCCACACGGTCACACAGAGAAAGTACAAACTCAGTACAGACGGTACCCCTAGTCAGGATTGAACCTGAGTCTCTGGCGCTGGAAGGTAGCAACTCTACCGCTGCACCACCATACCACCCCTGAGCACTTTAGCACTTTGTGTTTTCATAAGTGATAAGAATTAGGCCATTTGGCCCATCAAGTCCACTCTGCCGATCTCTCAGCCCCACTCTCCTGCCTTCTCCCCATAACCCCTGAAATGTTGTTATTGCAGTTGGAGGGTTTGAGTTATGAGGACAGCCTGGGTAGATGAGAACTTTTTTCTTAGAACATGGGAGTGACCTTATAGAGGTATATAACATCATGAGGGGATGTGATAAGGTAACTCACCGCAGTTATTTCCACAAGATAAGGAAGTCTAAAGCTAGGGAGCATAGATTTAAAAGGGATTTGAAGAGTTTCACACAATGGATATATCGAAAAATATGCTGGTGAAATTGGTAAAGGCAGATGCCAACAGTTAAAGCCATTTAACCAGCTACATGAATCGGAGACGTTTGGAGTAGTCCCAGAAAAATACAACGAGCTGAGTTAATCAACCTGGTTGACATGGACAAGTTGGACAGAAGGGCCTGTTTCCCTACTGCATACCTCTGTAACTCTAACTAATAGAATCAACTCCTGTAAATTGCAGCTGAGTTGCAGAAAAGTGCAGGGAAATAATATTTTTATTTACTCTGATCATTTTCAAAAGACATTAGATATATTCATTCAAACCGTGCAAAAATGCATTATACTTTTAAAACATGTCTTTGAGTCACATCTGTGGACTTACTTTAACTACAGTTTTTGTTTCAGACCACATCCTTTGGTGTACTGTAGTTCATTCCTTCAATTTGGCTCATGAGTGTGGTGTGAATTGGGGGTTTGGAGAGTAGATGGCAAGCTCAGGGAATGGCCAAGGGAGGCCAATGACCCAGGGTGTGGTCGAGGTGGAGGCCAGCTCCTGACGTTGAGTTAAACAAAGTCAGGCCAAATGTGTTTCCATAATTTTCCAGCTCAGTTAATCTTCACTGTCATATTAAATCATTTACAAAAAGTGATATTTGGAATCTGATTTGTTTGCAGCTGAGCAAGTAAAGGACTTGGCGCTTGAGTTATTTGGCAGACATTCTGATTTGAATTCGTGGAAATGTAAATTCTTTTCAACTCGCTGAGAGAGAGATTTTGTATTATGTGATGTTGAAAAACTTGATGGGCGTTCCTCTCTGGGAATGAATCGGTGAGAAAATGCAGCCCAAAATCTATTATGAAATTGTGGAATCGCTATGTCCAGGCAATATACAAGTTTCCAGGTCAGACACAAAAAGCTGGAGTAACTCAGCGGGACAGGCAGCATCTCCGGAGAGAAGGGAATGGGTGACGTTTCGGTTCGAGAGCCTTCTTCAGACCCATTCCTTCTCTCCAGAGATGCTGCCTGTCCTGCTGAGTTACTTCTGTGTTCCTTCTTATGCATTGTTTCTCGGTTGGCAGGTTATGACTCATGAGTGTTGAGGCCCAGTTATTCAGCATTTTGGATGAAGGAATCTGAAGTAATTTAACAATGTCTGCTGGTGATACAGATCATGCTATTACCAAGCTTTGTGTAGGAGATGGGTTTGCTGATATGCTTCAGGAAATGGGGGTGGGTGGGTGTGTGGGGGGTAGTTGCATAGATGTGTTTAGTTTAGTGTTTAGAGATACAGCGTGGAAACAGGACTTTTGGCCCACCGAGTTTGCACCGAATAGCAATCCCCGCACACTTACACCATCCTACACAGACTATGGTCAATTTGGCGAAGCAAGATCACCACAGGGCTGCATGCAGCTGACAAGCGCACCTCAGAATCTCAGGGGCAGCGCACGGCTCGAGCCACTTCAACTTCAACTGCAGCGTCACCCAACTGTGTCCCATATGCAGGCGAGCCTTCCGGGCCCAGATCAGTCTCACCAGTCACCTCCGGACCCACAAACAAAAACACTAACATCATGGTCTTCTTCGACTACAAAGTACGAACAACTACATGGTCAATTTACCGTTATATTAAGCTGATCAGCCTACAAATCTGTACGTCTTTGGAGTGTGGGAGGAAACCAGAGTACCCAGGGAAAACCCACGCAGGTCACAGGGAGAATGTGCAGACTGTACAGACAGCACCCCTAGTCGGGATCGAACCTGGGTCTCTGGCACTGTAAGGCAGCAACTCTATCTCTGTGTCTCCATGCTGTTCCAAAGTTCTGACCCACCTGAGTTCTGAAGCAAGTCATTCATCTGAAATGTTTAGCATTCACAGATGCTGCCTGATCTGCTGAGTATCTTCAGTATTTTATCTCCAGTTGTCATGTTGGCTTTTCAGCAGGTGTTTTTTTAAATTGCTAGATGGAATATTTTAAAAGGAGCGTTGTAGCTCAATGTAGCTCATCAAAAATAAATGGTTAGTGTAGGTTAGAATATTGTCAGTTTGGGATAAGAGTTTGGACAGTAGTTACTTTGAGATTGGGCAGGTTTGGGCAGTTTGCAAGTGAAGATTATGATTTTGGGATGGTAAATGTAACTAAAATGAACTCAAAAGTGCTCAAAACATTCAGCCAGTCAGGGAGTATCTATGGAAAAACAAAGTTAACATTTCAGGTCCTGGACCCTATGTCAGAAGAGGGAAAGAGGAAAATAATACTAGAATCTCTCCCGTCATTTGCACTTACAATCACCAGCGCATGTTGCTTTGTCCTCTAACTTTTCAATCAGATGTGACACTTAGAGCCACAGTCATACAGCATGGAAACGGGCCCTTCAGCCCAACTTGTCCATGTTGACCAAGATGCCCCATTTACACTAGTCCCACCTGCCCACATTTGACCCATATTCCTCTAAACCTTCGTGGATTGTGGATTGGATGGGTGTTGTGGGGTCGGATCCCTTCTTCAGATCCTGAAAAAGGGTTCAACCCGAAACGTCACCAATCTTTTTTTCTCCAGAGATGTTGCATGACCCGCTGATATACTCCACCACTTTGTGTCTATCTGCGGTATAAACCAGCATCTGCTGTTCCTTTTGACACATTACCTCACAAACCAAAGATCCTTTAGCAGAGCAAGATAGACCACTTCTGCTAAATGCAATGGGGATGACGTGTAGTACGCAACGGAACATGGGCTTTTTTTTCCATCCATTTCCGTAACCAGACCCGACCCGACTCGCAGTGTAATCGATGTTGCGGGGGATCAGTTTGTGTTAATAAATTAAAATTCTGAAAATGAGAAGATTTTTTACCAAATAACTTTTATTTTTACGAGGATGTTTCCATAACTGGCTTCCGTCTCCGCACTATTATCCTATGGGATCTTTGGTGCGGAGATGGAAGCCTGTTATGGAAATGGGGCCTAAAATTACCCATGAATCTGCTCATGACCATACTACGTCTTTTTCGTCGAGTGGACCATCTTGCTTGCTATAGCATCTTTGCTCTAAACCTTTCCTATGTACCTGTCCAAATGTCTTTTACATGTTGTTCTGGCACTTGCATTGCCTGAGGGAGGTTAGGAGGTGGTGGCTAAGGAATGGATTTTATAACTTTGGTCTTGATGTTCACTTGCAGGAAATTGTTGCCTTCCTGATATTTTGGGTATAACTTGGAATATTAGAGCCAATGGCAGGTATACTTAACGTGGTCTTCCGTCATGAAATATGTTGTTGTTGGTACACTGAGATTGAAACTGAAACTTCCAGTTTTGGGGAAATTTAGGGGTTTACTATGAGATATGGTTTCACCTGTGGTTTGAAATATTTTTTGTTGTGAGAATTTCACATCCTGTTGGGAAATTTAAATAAAGACCAATCTCTTGGATATCCCAGATGTGTAGTTTTGATCGGAATGAACTAATTTGTTTCATTTTATTTTCTATCTTTCAAAGAAAATATGACTAAGTACTATAATAAACTAATGCCTGTCATAGAAACAGAAAATAGGTGCAGGAGGAGGCCATTTGGCCCTTCGAGCCAGCACCACCATTCATTGTGATCATAGCCGATCGTCCCCAATCAATAACCCGTGCCTGCCTTCTACCCATATCCCTTGATTCCACTAGCCCCTAGAGCTCTGTCCTGCAGAGTTACTCCAGCTTTTTGTGTCTATCTTATTATAATCTTTGCTAATTCAAACTTATCAAAAGGTAGTGTTTATTTTGCAGGTATTTATTTTAAACAAAATTGCCTAAAGTGCCTCCAACTTCCATTTGTGACTTTATCTAGAGATACAAGAAATTACAAATGCTACTTTACAAAAGAAAAGATGCTGGAGTAACAGCAGGTCAGGCAGCATTTCTGGAGGACATGGACAGGCGATCTTTCAGTTTGGGACCCCTCAAACTGCTTGTAGTAGAGGAGGAGCGAAAGCTAGTAAAGAGATAGGATGGGGCAACGCTTGGTAAGTGATAAACAAAACAAAATAAAGTGCAAGAGTAACTCAGCAGGTCAGGCAGCATCTCTGGCGAACATGGATCGGTGGCGTTTTGGGTCGAGACCCATCTTCAGACTGATTTGTGTGGGGGGGGGGGGGGGGGGGGGGGGGGAGAAGAAAGCTGGAAAAGTGGAGAGGTACGACAAACCGTGGCAGATAATAGGGCGACATGGGGGGGGGGGGGGGGGGTGTCTGTGTGGGTTTGATCGTCAGACAGTAGGAACAAATGCCAGAGATAAGAAGGGAAGGTGTGAGACAGTTTAAACAGTTGTAGATTGTGATGCCAGAAAGTAGAAGGGGGGGGGGGGGGGGGGGCGACTGAGGGGAGAAATAATTGGTAGTGCAGGTGAGGCACAGGGAGGGAATAGTGGTGTAGTGTGGGGGACAGGGGGGTAGGTTTGGGGGTGGGGGTGGGAGGGAAGTGAGTGAAATTAGTTAATTAAAAGTAGGGAATTCACTTAGTCACGGGAGAATTCAATGTTGGGTTGTAAGCTACCCAAGCGGAATATGGGTTGCTGTTCCTCCAGTTTGCATGTGGCCTCACTCTGCCATCCACAGGACAGAAATGTCAGTGTGGGAATGGGAAAGGGGAGTTGAAATGGTTAGCAACCGGAAGATCCAGAAGGCCTTGGCGCAAGTATTGAACAAAGTCACCGAGTCTACGCAAATATAGGTGAGGTGGGTTTTTTAGGTGAGGTGGGTTTTGGTTGGCAATGGGTGGACAAAGGCTAAAGATGGAGAGGGGACAAATGGGTGTCAGATAAGTGTTCAAGTCCAAGTGTTCAAGTGAGTTTATTGTCATGTGTCCCTGATAGGACAATGAAATTCTTGCTTTGCTTCAGCACACAGAACATAGTAAGCATTTACTACAAAACAGATCAGTATGTCCACATACCGTAATATAAATATATACACACATGAATAAATAAACTGATAAAGGGCAAATAACAGATAATTGGTTTTAATAATCAGAGTTTTGTCCGAGCCAGGTTTAATAGCCTGATGGCTATGGGGAAGTAGCTATTCCTGAACCTGGTTGTTGCAGTCTTCAGAATCCTGTACCTTCTACCTGAAGGTAGCAGGGAGATGAGTGTGTGGCCAGGATGGTGTGGGTCCTTGATGATACTGCTAGCATTTTTGAGGCAGCGACTACGAAGAGAAGAGGAGTGAAATATAAAGCCACTTTGACCAGAAGGCTCATTAGATTTAGCCTAAAAATTATTTTGGGCAGTTGTCAGTAGACAGTGTGACAAGTGTGATTGAGATTGTGACCAGACATTTGCAAATTATGTTGGTGAGAAACTGACCAAGAAAAAAGAAAAGGCAAAAACGTTCAACTTCGCTCTACTTCGCTCAGCCTGTCTGGGCCTTCCTTTTTTTTTTTTTAAATTTCAAAATAGACTTTATTCAATTGATGAATACATACAATTCATGAGCCATTCGAACAAAAAATTCATCCGACATTTTCGGAGACTATACAAATTTGTTCCGTACAATATTTTTACATTTGTCAAATTCCACCAAACCTGTCCCCCACCCGTGCCACTCTGTGGCCCCTGTACAAGTAATAAATATATACAATGTGTGCACAGTTCGAAAATTCCATCCGACATTATTGTAGGCTATAGAGATTGTTCAATACAGTTTATGTCTTTTAAATTCCACAAAAATGTCCCCCACCCGTGCCACTCATGTGGCCCCTTGGTGTGGGATACCTTCCATTAATTTAATTTGAGGGGTGTCTCCACCATACCGTACCATGCCCCCCATGTCCAGCAGCGGAAGGACCTTAGACTGTGGCCCTCCCCCACCGAGCCTTGGCGTTGGCTGCACCAAGCTTCAGCGAGTCCCTTAGCACGTACTCCTGCAGTCTGCAGTGGGCCAGTCGGCAACATTCCCTGACGGACATCTCGCTCTGCTGGGTGGTGAGCAACGCTCGGGCAGACCAAAGAGCGTCTTTCACCGAGTTGATGACCCTCCAGCAGCACTCGATGTCAGTCTCTGAATGTGTCCCTGGGAACAGTCCGTAAATCACAGAGTCCTCTGTGACGGAGCTGTTCGGGATAAATCGTTCCAGGGACCCTTGCATACCTCTCCAGACTCTTTTTGCAAACCCACACTCTGCAAAGAGGTGGGCAACCATCTCCTCTCCACCGCAACCGTCCCGGGGGCAGCGTGAGCTGGTGGTGAGGTTCCGACGGTGCAGGAAGGATCTAACTGAGAGGGCTCTCCTCACCGCCAGCCAAGCCAGGTCTTGGTGCTTGTTGGTCAGTTCTGGCGATGAGGCATTTTGCCAGACAAGCTGGGCAGTCTGCTCTGGGAACCACGCCACCGGATCCATCGAGTCCTTTCCCTGCAGTGCCTGCAGGACATTCCGTGCTGACCACTGCCCGATGGACTTGTGGTCAAAGGTGTTGGTTCCGAAGAACCTTTCCACAGATGACAGATGGGGCGGCAATGTCCAGCTGACTGGCACATTGTGTGGCATCTGCGCCAGGCCCATCCTTCGCAACACCAGGGACAGGTAGAACCTCAGCAGGTAGTGACACTTAGTGCCCACGTGCCTTGGCTCTACACTCCGCCTGATGCAGCCACACACAAAGGTGGCCATCAGGGTGAGGGCGACGTTGGGCACGCTTTTGTCTGCCGACTTGTACATTGTGACCCGTCGCACCCGGTCCATCCTCGACCCCCAGATGAACTGGAAGACGGCCCGGGTGATCCCCGTGGCGTAGGAGGGAGGGACAGGCCACACTTGTGCCAAGTACAGCAAACCCGAGAGCACCTCACACCTGATGACCAAATTTTTTCCGGTTATGGAGAGGGAGCGTTGCCTCCACAGCTCCAGCTTCCTCCCCACCTTGGCTATCCGCTCCAGCCAATTCTTGTTACTCGCCTCAGCCCCCCCGAACCAGATCCCCAGCACCTTCAAGAAGTCAGGCTTGATGGTGAAGGGGATGGAAGATCGGTCGGGCCAGTTGCCAAAGAGCATGGCCTCGCTCTTCCTGCGGTTCACCCTGGCTCCCGTGGCCGACTCAAACTGGTCGCAGATGCTGATCAATCTGCGGACCGACCTTGGATCCGAGCAGAAGACGGCGACATCATCCATGTTCCTTTTTTTTTTAATTTTATTTCAAAATAGACTTTATTCATTGATAAATATATACAATTCCTGAACCATTCAAACAAACAAAATTCATCCGACATTTTCGGAGACTATACAAGTTTTTTCAGTACAATTTTTTTACATTTTTCAAAATTTCACCAAACAGTCCCCCACCCGTGCCACTCTGTGGCCCCTGTCCAAGTAATAAATATATACAGTGTTTACAGTGCGAAAATTCCATTTGACATTTTCACTTCCACAAATAATGTCCCCCACCCGTGCCACTCATGTGGCCCCCTGGCGTGGGATACCTTCCCTTAATTTAATTTGAGGGGCGTCTCCACCACACCGTGCCCCCTATGTCCAGCAGCGGAAGGACCCTAGACTGTGGCCCTCCCCCACCGAGCCTTGGCGTTGTCGACATCATCCATGTTCCTACCTGATCTCCTGGATGCTAAACACTTTAATTGCCCTTCCCATTCCCACACTGACCTGTCTGACCTAGGCCTCCTCCATTGTCAGTCAGGGTGAGGCCAAATGCAAATTGGAGCAACAGCATCTAGTATTTTGCTTGGGCAGCTTACAACCCTGTGGTATGAATATTGATTTCTCTAACTTCAAGAAACCCCTGCATTCCCTCTCTCTCCCACCCAAGTCGTAACAGCTTCGAAGTCGTCTTGTTGAGTCTCATTGTACTTGTTTTTACCAAGGCCACGGCTAACAGTGGCCCGTTTCCTTTATCATTGTTACTTTTTTACATATCTGTCATTCATTTTCTCTATATCTCTTGACATCACTGTCTATATCTCTCGTTTCCCTTTACCCTGACTCTCAGTCTGAAGAAGGGTCTCGATCCAAAACGTCCCAATTCCTTATCCACAGAGATGCTGTCTTACCTGCTGAGTTACTCCAACTTTTTTTGTTTGTATCTTCTGTTTAAACCTGCGACTGCAGTTCCTTCCTGCACATTTCAACTTTGCCAACTTGTTTGTAATTAATATTTGTGGGTAACATATTTGTTGAGCAGAAGTTAAAAGATATCCTTGAATGGGTCCAATTTTCTGTATTATTGGTGGTCTGAGAGTAATAATGAGCATTGCTGCATCTATAATTTCTCTTCCACCCAGTTTCCATCCTTGGTTTATTATGGTATGGCAGCAATCGCAATTCCAACATGTTATCGGTATGGATACTATTTATGGAAGGTGGTTGGCAAGCTTTAATGAGAAGGTCATTATTAGTTTGTTCTGGTTCAAATCTCCCACAAGAGGGTTCTGTATGGTATGCTCAATGGTATGCATACTGATTGCCTGAAGGTGAACACAAAATGCTGGAGTAACTCAGCGGGGCAGGCAGCATCTCTGGAGGGAAGGCAGCATCTCTGGGGAGAAGGAATGGGTGACGTTTTTGGTCGAGACCCTTCTCCAGACAGAAGAAGGGTCTCGACCCGAAACGCCACCCATTCCTTCTCCAGAGATGCTGCCTGTCCTGCTGAGTTACTCCAGCATTTTGTGTCTACCTTCGATTTAAACCAGCATCTACATTTCTTTCCGACACATGCTGATTGCCCGATCATGCATACTCTCTCCCCCCCCCCCCCCCCCCCCCCCCAGGCTTAGTGGTGTGATTTGACAAGCAAATAACGTGAGCATCCCTATGAAATTAATACAGCACAAAATATGCAAATTTCTAAATGCAGCCATTATCTGTGGGCTTATTTGAAATTCTCCACTTATGTGCTTCATTCTCGTATTTTAAACTATCCTTCTGCATCTACTGTTTGAAGAACTTAGTAACCACTAAAATATCCCAGATAGGAACAATTCTGAATTATTTTCAATAAAAAGTATTATTTAACCTGCAGTCGACAGTTCCAGGTTAGTTAAGCTTGTAATATTAGCAATTTACTACAAACTTCTGCATAATCCAATTAGTTTAGTTAGAAGATTGAAGAAAGACTGGATAGACTCGGTTTGTACTCGCTAGAATTTAGAAGATTGAGGGGAGATCTTATAGAAACTTACAAAATTCTTAAGGGGTTGGACAGGCTAGATGCAGGAAGATTGTTCCCGATGTTGGGGAAGTCCAGAACAAGGGGTCACAGTTTAAGGAAAAGGGGGAAGTCTTTTAGGACCGAGATGAGAAAAACATTTTTCACACAGTGGTGAATCTCTGGAATTCTCTGCCACAGAAGGTAGTTGAGGCCAGTTCATTGGCTATATTTAAGATGGAGTTAGATGTGGCCCTTGTGGCTAAGGGGATCAGGGGGTATGGAAAGAAGGCAGGTACGGGATACTGAGTTGGATGATCAGTCATGATCATATTGAATGGCGGTGCAGGCTCGAAGGGCCGAATGGCCTACTCCTGCACCTTTTTCTATGTTTCTAAGATGCAGCATGGAAACGGGCCCTTCAGCCCACTGAGTGCATGCTGACTATTGAATACCAATTCATACATGTACTAAGTTATCCCACTTTCTCATCCAATCCCTACACACGAGGGGCAATTTACGAGGCCAGTTATCCTAGAAACCTGCACATCTTTGGGATGTTGGAGGAAACTGGAGCACGCGGATGAAACCGACGGGGTCACAGGGAGAACGTGCAAACTGCATGGACAGCATCCACGGTCAGCATCTAACCTGGGTCTCTGGTGCTGCAAGGCAGCTGCTCTAGCAGCTACACCACCTAGCCACCCTAAATTAAAAACTGGAGTGTTCTTAATTCATGTGGGAAGCTCAAAGAACAGATCAAAAACAGGCAGGTGTGGCATTACAATATCACATAGAAGAACTGCTTCTTCCTAGCAACCATCATGCTACTAAACTCTGCTCAACCATCATCTCATAGAACAGTACAAGAACATGCCCTACAGCCCTTTCTATGATCTTAACCATATAACCATATAACAATTACAGCACGGAAACAGGCCATCTCGACCCTTCTAGTCCGTGCCAAACACATAATCTCCCCTAGTCCCATATACCTGCGCTCAGACCATAACCCTCCATTCCCTTCCCATCCATATAGCTATCCAATTTATTTTTAAATGATAAAAACGAACCTGCCTCCACCACCTTCACTGGAAGCTCATTCCACACAGCTACCACTCTCTGAGTAAAGAAGTTCCCCCTCATGTTACCCCTAAACTTCAGTCCCTTAATTCTCATGTCATGTCCCCTTGTTTGAATCTTCCCTACTCTCAGTGGGAAAAGCTTTTCCACGTCAACTCTGATCTTACATAGACTGTCTTTGGTTGCACTGCACACTTCAGTTTTGCGTTATTATGGTTACCTAGTATAACTGTTATAAATGTATTGTATTTATTATATTTATCTGTATGTTGCAAACATGGGCCTCTAAGTTGCAGCAAGTAAGAATTTTGGTGCTGGTACGTAAGATCACTCTTGATGTTATTGTATTTCCTCTCATGAAATGCAAATTTGACTTCACTCAAAGGGTGGCATCTTCAAGGTTATTTCCTTCATTGACGGTGGGAGTGGCTAGTTGCCTCAGCTGTTGGGGAAATTTTGGGTGAGTAAATGATATTGTTCTCAAAAATTACAGCTGGATCGTGATCAATTGGGCTGAGGAATGGTTAATAGATGTTGCATTTTGAGAAGCAAACTAGTGTAGGACCTTCACAGTGGATGGCATTGCTCTGGGAAGTGTTAAAGAGCAAAGGGATCTAGGAGCGCAGATACGTAGTTCCTTGAAAGTGGCAGATACAAAATAGACAATAGACAAGAGGTGCAGGAGTAGGCCATTTGGCCCTTCGAGCCAGCACCGCCATTCAGTGTGATCATGGCTGATCATCCCCAATCAGTACCCCGTTCTTGCCTTCTCCCCATGTCCTATCTTGCTCTCTCTTGAAAGCATCCAGAGAACCTGCCTCCATAGCAGACTCACCACTCTCTGTGAGAAAAAGTGTTTCCTCGTCTCCGTTCTAAATGGCTTACTCCTTATTCTTAAACTATGGCCCCTGGTTCTGGACTCCCCCAACATCGGGAACATGTTTCCTGCCTCTAGCGTGTCCAAGCCCTTAACAATCTTATATGTTTCAATGAGATACCCTCTCATCCTTCTAAACTCCAGATTGTACAACCCCAGCTGCTCCATTCTCTCAGCATATGACAGTCCCGCCATCCCGGGAATTAACCTTGTAAACCTACACTGCACTCCCTTAACAGCAAGAATATCCTTCCTCAAATTACTGGAGTAACTCAGCGGGTGAGGCAGCATCTCTGGAGAGAAGGAATGGGTGACGTTTCGGGCCGAGGCCCTTCTTCAGACTGATGTCAGGGGAGGGGGTGGGACCAAGATAGAATGTAATCGGAGGCAGTAAGACTGGTGGGAGAACTGGGGAGGGGATGGAGAGAGAAAGCAAGGGCTACCTCAAGTTAGAGAAGTCAATGTTCATACCGCCGGGGTGTAAGCTCCCCAAGTGAAATATGAGGTGCTGTTCCTCCAATTGGCGCTGGGCCTCACTCTGACAATGGAGGAGGTCCAGGACAGAAAGGTCAGATTGGGAATAGGAGGGGTTGGAGTGCTGAGCCACCGGGAGATCAGGTAGGTTAAGATGGACTGAGCGGAGGTGTTCAGCGAAACGATCGCCGAGCCTCCGCTTGGTCTCGCCGATGTAGAGAAGTTGACACCTGGAACAGCGGATATAGTAGATGAGGTTGGAGGAGGTGCAAGTGAACCTCTGCCTCACCTGGAAAGACTGTTTGGGTCCTTGAATGGAGTTGAGGGGGGAGGTAAAGGGACAGGTGTTGCATCTCCTGCGGTTGCAGGGAAAAGTACCTGGGGAGGGGGTGGTTTGGGTGGGAAGGGACAAGTTGACCGGGGAATTTCAGAGAGAACGGTCTCTGCAGAAAGCAGAAAGGGTGGAGATGGGAAGTACTGGCCAGTAGTGGGATCCTGGTGGAGGTGGCTTGAAAGTGGCATTATAGGTAGATAGGGTGGTCAAGAAAGCTTTTGGCACATTGGCCTTCATCAGTCAGGGTACTAAGTAGTTGTACAAGACGTTGGTGCGGCCATATTTAGAGTAACATTCAGTTTTGGTCACCCTGCTATAGGAAAGATGTCGTTAAGCTAGACAGCATGCAGAGATTTACGAGCATGTTGCCAGGACTCGAGGGCCTGAGTTATATGGAGAAGTTGGGCAGGCTAGGACTTTATTCCTTGGAGCGCAGGAGGATGAGCGGTGATCTTATAGAGGCATACAAGAGTATAAGTTAATATAAGGTAGATGCACAGTCTTTTACCCAGAGTTGGGGGAATCAAGAACTAGAAGACATAGGTTTAAGATGTGAGGAGGAAGATTTAGCAGGAACCTGAGGGGGCAACTTTTGCACTCAGGGTATTGGGTCTGCGGAACAAGTGGCCAGAGTTGTTACTATCACAACATTTAAAAGACGTTTGGCTGGGTACATGGGTAGGAAAGGTTTGGAACGATATGTGGCAAATGCGGGCAGGTGGTTTTCAGATAAATAGCTTTATAGTGTAGATGGGGCATCTTGGTTGGCATGGACAAGATGGGCCAAATAGCCTGCTTCTACGCTGTATGACTGACTAAATACAGGGCCTTCAAAAACACTGAACACTTGTAAACTCTTTTGCATTTTATTCCGCCCTGTCAGATTAATCCTTTTCTTAATCGTGGCGATCCTTTTTACATTTGACATTTTACTTATTTACGCACTTAATTGGTTGTTTATAAAGCTGAAACCGTGTCAGTAAATACTGCTATAGCTTCTGCAAAAAAAAAAAACAGGGTTTTTGAGAAGATTTGATTTTGGTCCCATTTTGACATGAGCTTTGTCAAATTGTTAAATTTAGTGTTGGCAAGTATGATTTTGGAACAGCTCCATCCAAGACCACAAGAAATTGCGGAGATATATGGATGCAGCCCAGACCATCACACAAGCCAACCTCCGTAACTGACATATGATGAAAGAATGGATCGACTGGGCTTGTATTTGCTGGAATTTAGAAGGATGAGAGGGCATCTTATAGAAACATATAACATTGTTAGAGGATTTGACAGGCTAGATGCAGGAAAAATCTTCCTGATGTTGGGAGAGTCCAGAACCAGGGGTCACAGTTTAAGAATAAGGGGTAGGCCGTTTAGGACTGAGATGAGGAAAAACCTTTTCACCCAGTTGTGAATCTGTGGAATTCTCTGCCACCGAAGGCAGTGGAGGCCAATTCACTGGATGTTTTCAAGAGAGAGTTAGATTTAGCTCTTAGGGCTAACGGAATCAAGGGATACTGGGAAAAAGCCGGAACGGGGTACTGATTTTGGATGATCAACCATGATCATATTAAATGGTGACGCTGGCTCGAAGGGCTGAATGGCCTACTCCTGGACCTATTTTCTATGTTTCTATAGCATGCAACAAAAAGCTTTCGCCTGTACCCTGGTACATGTGACGATAAACTAAACTATTGTGCCAATTTGGTTAGCTATCTTTTTTCATTTTCAATAAGAGGAATCTCATTGAAACTTATCGAATTGTGAAAGGCCTGGATATAGTGGGATGTTTCCACCAATGTGAGAGTCTCGGACTAGAGGTCACAGCCTCAGAATTGAAAGGCGTTCCTTTAGGAAGTAGATGAGGAGGAATTCCTTTTGTCAGTAGGTGGTGAATCTGTGGAATTTGTTGCCACAAAAGGCTTTGGAAGCCAAGTGAATGGATATTTTTAAGGCAGAGATTGATTCTTGATTAGTACGGGTGTCAGGGGTTATGGGAAGAAGGCAGGGGAATGGGATTAGGAGGGAGAGATTGCTCAGTCATGATTAAATGGCGGAGTGGACTTGATGGGCCGAATGGCCTAATTCTACTCCTATCACTAATTAAGTTATGAGTCTGGGTTTCAGCTGTAAACGTGTACTTTAAAAAAATCTGCTTATTATCCAAACATAACTTTCAATATCAGGTTGTTTCAGAAGCTAGCATTCCCAGTAGTAAATTGTCAGAATTTTGGAAATGTGCCAGGTTGATTGATACTCATAGTACGATTTAGCTGTGATTTAAATTGTCAAAGTCTTGTTAAATAAGTGGTGTAAATCATGCTGTATGTGGATGTTGGCTGTCGCGTGGCATACACATTCAGTTTAACTCCTGATTTAATACAACATTCTTGGCTCGGAGATGAGGAGCGCGGTAACCTCGCTGTATCCTCGTTGCATGGAATTAAAAAACCTGAATGCTGCTTCTCATGCTGCCAATCACTTCATAAAATTACAACCAGGGCATTCCACGAGTTCGACTGTGTTTCACCTTCTAACAGCCAAAGTAAAAGTGCTTACCTTCGTTGTCTCGTACCTGCTGCTCGTGCAGGTACAGATATACAAACCCCACAGATCTCTTTGCTATAAGTGTAGAATGGTCCAATTGACCATTTTTCAGAAGTAAAAGCAATGTTTCAATTATATAGGCTCATCGAGTCTTGGCAAGTCTACCAGCATAATTCTATCTATATTACTAAATCTCTGATCTTGACCGCTTTTGGCCTACTGTGCTGTGATTTCCGACAGAACACCGCCACCTACGGCCATCATTTTTTGCCACCTCGCCCAGAGCCCCCCTCCGCCTTACGGGTGCGGAGGATTTTTCCCATCGATGACAAATCAGAGAGATATTAATGTTTTTTTAAAAATCACCATTCTCTCTGCTGCCCCTGCTGGAGGGAGGGGGAGGGACTACAAATGGTGGCAATGAAGTTGAAAGGCAATACTTACTGCAAATGGTGGCTTGGGTGCTTTGGCTTGAAGTTGAAATGCACTATTTACAACAAATGGTGGCTTGGGAGCTTTGGTTTAAAGCTTTAAAAAAATCACCATTCACTCTGCTGCCCCTGCTGGAGGGAGGGGGAGGGACTATAAAACCAGGAAGTGGTGTGCCTCACTCATTCTCTGCAAGATGGATGAAGCCAAGGGTCACGTCTCTCTGAGCTCTGAATGACACTGAACAAATGTCTACACAACTGTGAGTACCCTTAATGTGGTTTGAAAATGAAAATATGGGTTTTCTTTAACGTAAAAAGGCACTACTTACTGCACATGGTTGTTTTGGGTGCTTTGGCTTGAAGTTGAAAGGCACTACTTACTGCAAACGGTGGCTGGGGTGCTTTGGCTTGAAGTTGAAAGGCACTACTTACTGCAAATGGTGGATTGGGTGCTTTGGCTTGAAGTTGAAAGGCACTACTTACTGCAAATAGTGGCTTGGGTGTTTTGGCTTTAAGTTGAAAGGCGCTACTTACTGCAAATGGTGCCTTGGGAGCTTTGGCTTGAAGTTAAAAAAAATCACCATTCTCTCTGCTGCCCCTGCTGGAGGGAGGGGGAGGGACTATAAAACCAGGAAGTGGTGTGCCTCACTCATTCTCTGCAAGATGGATGAAGCCAAGGGTCACGTCTCCCTGAGCTCTGAATGACACTGAACAAATGTCTACACAACTGTGAGTACCCTTAATGTGGTTTGAAAATGAAAATATGGGGGTTTTTTAACGTAAAAAGGCACTACTTACTGCACATGGTTGTTTTGGGTGCTTTGGCTTGAAGTTGAAAGGCATTACCTACTGCAAACGGTGGCTGGGGTGCTTTGGCTTGAAGTTGAAAGGCACTACTTACTGCAAATGGTGGATTGGGTGCTTTGGCTTGAAGTTGAAAGGCACTACTTACTGCAAATAGTGGCTTGGGTGTTTTGGCTTGAAGTTGAAAGGCGCTACTTACTGCAAATGGTGCCTTGGGAGCTTTGGCTTGAAGTTTAAAAAAATCACCATTCTCTCTGCTGCCCCTGCTGGAGGGAGGGGGAGGGACTATAAAACCAGGAAGTGGTGTGCCTCACTCGCTCTCTGCAAGATGAATGAAGCCAAGGGTCACGTCTCTCTGAGCTCTGAATAACACTGAACAAATGTCTACACAACTGTGAGTACCCTTAATGTGGTTTGAAAATGAAAATATGGTTTGTTTGAAGTAAAAAGGCACTGCCTGCAAATGGTTGTTTGGGTGCTTTGGCTTGAAGTTGAAAGGCATTACTTACTGCAAATGGTGGCTTGGGTGCTTTGGCTTGAGGTTGAAAGGCACTACTTACTGCAAATGGCGGCTTGGGTGCTTTGGCTTGAAGTTAAAAGGCACTACTGCAAATGCACTTACTTCCTGTTTGCACTGTATATTGATTTTAGATAAAACGCTACACTTACGGCTGTGATTTTTGGCCATCTTACTCAGTCCCCCCTCCGCTGAGCAGGTGCAGAGAATTCTTCCCATCAATGAAAAATAAAAGTGTTATTAGTGTTTAAAAAATGTTGAGAATCTCTCTCCTGTCAATCACGGCCTGAAAGCCACACCTTTTCCGGTGGGAGGGGGAGGGGTTATAAAACCCAGAAGTGTGGGTGTGGCTCAGTCTCTGCATGATGGGGGAGGGAGAGGTCATGACTGTCTGAGCTGTGAATCAACTGAACACACTGAATGTCTACTGAACTGTGAGTTTGGTGTTTTGTGTGGTTTTATGGTGGTTTCACCCTGCATGAAATGGTATGAAGCTGCATTTGAATTTGGTGGCCTTGGACCCTGCTTGAAGTGGAATAAAACTGCACCGAATTTGGTGTCCTTGCACCCTGCTGAAAGTGGTATGAAACTGCACTTGTATTTGGTGGCCTTGGATCCAGCTTGAAGTGGTATGAAACTGCACTTGAATTCGGTGGCCTTGCACCCTGCTTGAAGTGGTTGGAAACTGCACTTGAATTCGGTGTCCTTGAACCCTGCTTGAAATGGTAGGAACATGGATTTGAATTTGGTGGACTTGCACCCTGCTTGAAATGGAATTTCAAGGAATAGTCATGAGTCAACTGCCAGCCCACCAGCCGTGAGTGAGCAGATCAGGCTTGAGGGACTGAGCTGCCACCCCAAGAACCAATACCAGCACTCCAGAAAGCCCCCCCACTGGCCACCAATATTGGAATTGGTGGAGAGGTGGAATATTGCGTCGGGGGACCAGCCCTCCCGTGTAAACATGGGACCCAACGGGTCCCACTTAGACTAGTAAAATATAATTTTGTATAGAGTCATTGAGTGATACCGTATGGAAGCAAGCACTTCGGCCCAACTTGCCCACACCGGCCAACATGCCCCAGCTACATTTGTTCTAACTGCCTGCGTAGTGTTGGTGAGCAAAACACAATGATAATAGTTAGGTAGACCACCTCCTGCCGCAAGTAGTGCAGAAACGTTGCAAACAAGGGGGCTTAAGATTGGCTCGGGGAGGGGGCAGTGGCCAGGTCTGCTCTAATATGGAATGCTATAAAGGATGGTGTTGGGCGCCCTGTCAGATGAGAGACCCCCAGCCTTGGACCGTGTCGCCAATGGTGCCAGGTGATCGAGAACGGAACACCCTACGGCGTGCTCTGATATGTTTGCCAGTGTGTACGCGGGAGACGCGAGTGTGCGCGGGGAGACGCGAGTGTGCGCGGGGAGACGCGGGTGTGCGCGGGGAGACGCGGGTGTGCGCGGGGAGACGCGAGTGTGCGCGGGGAGACGCGAGTGTGCGCGGGGAGACGCGAGTGTGCTCGGGGAGACGCGAGTGTGCTCGGGGAGACGCGAGTGTGCGCGGGGAGACGCGAGTGCGCGGGGAGACTCGAGTGTGCACGGGGTTACGTGATTTTGTACATGGATACGTGTCGATACACCCACCACCCTTTGTGTGAAAAAGTTACCCCTCAGATTCCCATTAAATCTTTTCCCCTTCACCTTAAACCTATGTCCTCTGGTCCTCGAATCCATCGTGGGTCCATGAATGAAGATCATAAACAGCAGAAAATTGATAGTTTTTGTGATAAAGGAAGCCCTTTGAAGCAATGTCTTCATTTCCGATAGGGGTGAGTTGGCAGTTAATCGACTGATGCAATCTCTTGTGGCTGATTGATAGGAGAATCGGAGGAGAATTCTAGGGCATGTGAAAAAGAGCAGGTTATATGTGGGTGCCTGGGTGGCAATGGGGATCAGCATGAGTCGATCAGATCAGAATGCTTTATTGTCATTGCATGTGTCACATACAACGAGATTACTGTGTCTCTCCATTTAAAAGAACTTCAAACATTCACATACTCATACTTTTTACACTCCCTCCCTCCCCAAACCCACCCATGGATTCACATTTACATAAATTAACACTGCCTCCCACCCCCCCTCTTTCCCCATAACCCGCTCCCGAGACAGAGTTCAGTTCCAAGATTGCTGATGGGTAAAAGCTGTTCTTGAGTCTGGCAGTGCGTGCCTTTAGCGACCTGTACCTTTTTCCTGAGGGCAGCAGTGTGAAAAGGTGGTGACAAGGATGTGTAATGTCTTTCACGATATTACAGGTCCTGCTGCGGCATCTGGAGTGGTAAATGGTGGATGAGAAATATTCATCATTTTATTTAACTGATGAGATGTATTGACATGTATCTCGTAGATGGTTGCAAGGCTGTTTAGTGAATGAGAGATTTCAACACACTTGCTGGAACTTGACAACTTCCATATTCACTTCCTTATAACTATCGCACCCCATGCAACGACAGAACATTGTTTAGTTTAGTGATATAGTGCGGAACCTTATGCCCACCGAGTCCGCGATCCCCAGACACTTAACACTATCCCACACACACTAGGGACAATTGGCATTTATACCAAGCCATTTAACCCACAAACCTGTACGTCTTTGGAGTGTGGGAGGAAACCCAAGATCTTGGAGAAAACCCACGTGGTCACGTGGAGAATGTACAAACTCCGTACAGCCAAGCACCCGTAGTCAGGATCAAACCCGGGTCTTTAGCGCTGTAAAGCAGCAGCTGCACTGCTGTGCCGCCTACAGCTAACACAAAGCAGCAGACTCTGGAATCTGGAAACAAACTGCTGCAGCAACTCAGCAGGCCAGGCGAAATCTGAGGAGTGAAATGAACAAACAATGTTTTGAGTCGAGAGCCTTCATCTGGACCGAATGAATGGTCTCTACTGGAGTTGGGACCTTGAGACTTGGATACAGTCTGAAGAAGGGTCTCGACCTGAAGCGTCTCCTATTCCTTTCCCCCAGTGATGCTGCTTGACCCGCTGAGTTATTCCAGCTTTTTAGATCCTAATTGCAAAGATAAACCCATCTATTTCATTGATACTGTCTGGCCCACTGAATTCCTCCAGTATATTTTCTGTTGTACTGTTGTTATTGAGATGTGTGTATCACAATTCTCAAAACAATACTTTATATGATGTCATTTCATAAGTGATAGGAGCAGAATTAGGCCATTCGACCCATCAAGTGTACTCTGCCATTCAATCATGGCTGATCTATCTTTCCTTCCTAACTCCATTCTCCTGCCTTTTCCCCACAACCCTGACCAGTATTAATCAAGAATATAATCTCTGCCTTAAAAATATCCATTGACTTTGTCTCCTTCTGTGGCGATGAATTCCACAGATCCACCACCCTCTGATTAAAGAAATTCCTCCATCTCCTTCCTAAAGGAACGTCCTTTAATTCTGATTCTTTGATACTTGCTTGCATTAAATCACGGCCTGTTTCTGGGTTAGAGTTAGTACCTGGCAGTTTAATATAACGGAATCAGATTTTGAATTACAGCATCAAAACTACTGGCATGAGCTAAGAATAAGAATAGTCAGACAGTGTTTGTTTATTGCATGCTGCACTCAAGATTTTTACAGGAAGAATCTCTTGTGGGAATCAACAGTTGACAAAACTTTTTACGTCCACAATTTCTATCTAATTTTATATTTTTTCACACCAGGTTCAATTCCAACCTCGGGTGCTATTTGTGTGGAGCATGTACGTTCTCCCTTTTCTCTAGATGGCGCAGCGGTAGAGTTGGTGTCTTACCGTGCCAGAGACCCGGGATTGATCCTGACCACAGGTGCTGTCTGTACGGAGTTTGTACCTGTGTGGGTTATCTCCGAGATCTTAGGTTTCCACCAAAAGACATACAGGTTTTTAGGTTAATTGGTGTAAATGGATATTGTCCTTGGTGTGTGTGGGGCAGTGTTAGTGTGCGGGGATCGCTGGTTGGTGCGGACTCGGTCAGCCAAAAGGCCTGTTTCCGCAGAGAACGGAAGCAGAATGTTTGTACGTTCTCTCTGTGACCCTCTTGGTTTTCTCCGGGTGCTCCAGTTTCCCCCCACATTCCAAAGATATGCAGGTTTGTAAGTTAATTGGCTTCTGTAAATGACCCCAAGGATGTGAAAGTAGATTAACATAGAACTAGTATGTGGGTGATCTACCTAATATATTGTTGAACCATATACCTACTATATGGTTGGCATAGATTCGGTAGACCAAAGGGCCTGTTTCTCTAAACACTCATTAGGTTTTTTTTCTTCCCCCGAAAGACCTCAGTTATTATAAAGAATAGTAAATTTGTTCAAATGAATTGGGCTGCATTGGACATGGTACCCAAGACTAGTGAAACTAAAGGTGTTGATGAAAATTTTGCTGTTCCATTTGCTCGATGTGATGATGTGGTCCTGGATATAATGTGGAGGGGTGCAGAGAAGGTCAGTTACGCCTGCACCTTCACTGTGCTTCATACTCCACACCACAGAAGTTTATCGTGCATCGAAACAGTCCCCAGGTTTCGCAGGGCTTCCACTCCAAAGACGTACACGTTTGGAGGTTAATTGGCTTGGTGTATATGTAAAATTGGCCCCAGTATGTGTAGGGTAGTGTTAATGTGTGGGGGTCGCTGGTCGGTGCGGACTCGGTGGGCCGAAGGGCCTGTTTCCGTGCTGTATCTCTAAATTAGACATTCCTGGGAACTGTACACAAGCGGATTTCTTCGTAAATCAGAAAGAGCCATTTTCTATCATTTTCAAAAAATAACCCTTTCGATATTTGAAGTTTCAGGATTAGTCCCAATGGATTGGACAGTAGCAAATGTAAAGAGCACAAAGTTGTTGATCAAGCCGCATGCTTGTAACATTCAGTCAGCTGGACAGCATCTGTGGGAAAAGAATGGTTACGGTTTTGAGAAGGAAAGAATTGCAGATGCTGGTTTAAATCAAAGGTAGACGCAAAATGCTGGAGAACAGGTAACATCTCTGGAGCGAAGGAATGGCTTGAATTGGATTTGAAATATTGTGTGCTGTTTAAGTCTCCTTACAAAAATAAGAGTTGACACAGAGCACATTCAATGGTTTAATTCCCTGGGCAATAATTGTATCTTTTCAGAGGAGATTGGGATTGAGAGCATATAATAGAGGCCCTTCAGGCCATAAGCCAGTGCTGGTAAATGAGATCTCCACAGGAGGGAAGCCACAATGTGTTTAGACTTGTTGACTGGGTCTCATCAGAAGTCTCTTGTGCTGCTTCACTGAATGAAATTGATACTAAAGAGTGGAGAAGCTGATTGGTTTTGCATCAATTTCTGGTTATTTTTACTTCTCCCTTAGTCTTTCTGTTCCACTTTTTATATCAAAGATGGACACAAAATGCTGGAGTCACTCAACAGGACAGACAGCATCACTGGAGAGGAATGGATGACGTTTCGAGTTGAGACCCTTCGGACTGAAAGTCGGGAGAGGGACACAGAGATAAGGAAGCGCAAGGTGTGAAAATGAAACATCAAAGGAGATGAAAATACAGAATAGATCATTGTCAGCTAGGAGAAGATGACAACGAAGCATACAGAGATAAAATTTACTCAGGGGGACAGTCAGAATGGTTGGAGAACTAGGAACAGGTCTCGACACGAAACATCACCCATTCCAGAGATGCTCTCTCTATCCCTCTGGGGTACTCCAGCATTTTGTGTCTATCTTCGGTGTAAACCAGCATCTGAGTTCCTTCCGATTACGTTTCATGCAAAACAATGTTGCACTTCAACTCTCCTGAGGCGGGGTCGCAGGGAGAGAGGAAGGGTTGGGGAAAGAGTGGATACCATTGAAAGGAAATAAATGTAGTGGAGAGGAGCTGACTTTGGCCGATTGGAAGGAACAATTGCAAGCACAAAAGCAAAGCATCAACAGTATTAACTTAAGGGTCAGTTTTTGGTTTCATCTCGACTGCACAAATAAAAGATCACTTGATGAATGTTTTCCTTACTATTTAATTGCAACACATTATTCTTAGTTTATAATCAAACAACACAACTTATGTGTTTATTGCAGTGGTACAAGGTGTGCCTTGCTAGTTTTAGGGATGTTGAAACTGAAAATGCCATCGTTTGTATCTACAGGAAGTGGTGAGTTGTGCTGATGTCCTGAGCTAATTGTCAAAGTTCACCACTTCCTGTATCCCTGCATCCTGTCATCTTATTTATCTCTCTGCTGATTGTAAATTAAAACTTTATGCAAACAGCATTGTCATTAAGCTTCAGTAATGACAGTTGCCGCTGTCTGTAGCAAGTTAAAATCGCAGTTAAATCTGAGAATGAGAAATGCTGTTGTAATTCCTGTTAAGGACAGAGTTTTGAGGGAACAAAATGTTGCTTCATTTTGACAAAATATTGACCTTCCTAACTCGTTTTCCCTCTCTTTCCATCTGTCCCCCATTCTAGTTCTCCGACCAATCTTGACTGTCCTGATTAAAATTGTATCTTTATGCGCTTTGTCACGTTCCCCTAGCTAACAATGATCTATTCTACATGTTCCTCCTACATGTCCCCATTTTCACATCTTGCCCTTCCATATCTCTAGTTTTCCTCTACCCTGGCTGTCTGAAGAAGGGTCTCGACCCGAAACATTACCCATTCAATAGACAATAGGTGCAGGAGTACGCCATTCGGCCCTTCGAGCCAGCACCGCCATTCAATGTGATCATGGCTGATCATCCCCAATCAATACCCCGTTCCTGCCTTCTCCCCATATCCCCTGACTCCGCTATTTTTAAGAGCCCTATCTAGCTCTCTCTTGAAAGCATCCAGAGAACTCGCCTCCACGCCTCTGAGGCAGAGAATTCATTCCATCCAGAGATGTTGTCTCCCCGCTGAGTTACTTCAGCATTTTCTCTCTGTTACTCTAAAATGTCGCTTCCTACCAGCTTTAAATTGCATGGTAATACACTGGACTAGTTTTCAAATATCATGAAAATCACCAAATATATTTAGTTTGAAATTAAATACTACATCAAATTGAAAGGAATGTTTGCACATGAAAAACGAATTAAGCATAGCTAAAGGACATTCATAGCTAGGTTCTGTTTGGAACAGAGAAACACTTTAAATCTAATTCCTCCTCCAGATTCTTGGCATGGTTTTCATCTGCACTGACACATCTTTTCCTGATCTCTGCAAAAATGTCAGCCTGTTGGTTTGACACTGAATGAGTAAAATCTTCCGTTAACTAATTATTGAATACATCACAAACTCTGTTCCCAAGTCATTGGCTCCATCCTTATCTCTGGCATCACAGACAATAGACACTAGACAATAGGTGCAGGAGTAGGCCATTCGGCCCTTCGAATGGTCATCCTCAATCAGTACCCCATTCATACCTTGGGTTTCGGCCCGAAACGTTGCCTATTTCTTTCGCTCCATAGATGCTGCTGCACCCGCTGAGTTTCTCCAGCTTTTTTGTGTACCCCCCATTCATACCGTCTCCCCATATCCCCTGACTCCGCTATCTTTATGAGCCCTATCTAGCTCTCTCTTGAAAGCATCCAGAGAACCCGCCTCCACTGCCCTCTGAGGCAGAGAATTCCACAGACTCAACACTCTCTGTGAAAAAAGTGTTTCCTCATCTCCGTTCTAAATGGCTTACTCCTCATTCTTAAACTGTGGCCCCTGGTTCTGGACTCTCCCAACATCGGGAACATGTTTCCTGCCTCTAGCGTGTCCAAACCCTTAACAATCTTATATGTTTCAATGAGATTCCCTCTCATCCTTCTGAAAGTGAACCAAAGTGTTAGCAACAAAGATGGACATAAAATGTTAGAGTGACTCAGCGGGTCAGGCAACATCTCTGGAGAAAAGGAACAGGCAGGCAACGTTTTGTGTTGAGAGCTTCCTTCTGACTGGGAGTCGGCAAGAGGGAAACTATAGGTATGAAAAGGTGCAAGGAACAAATGAATGTACCTTTTCATATGTCTAGTTTTCCTCTCCCCTGACCCACTGAATTACTCCAGCATTTTGTATCTACCTTCCGTGTAAACCAGCAACTGCAGTTCCTTCCTACACAGTGTTAGCAATATAGGTGTTATATTTAAATTTGAGGTGAACTTTGGCCCATAAATGCTGCCTTGAGGATATCCTCCGTACAAATCTAGCATCTAGGGCGCCACGGTGGCGCAGCGGTAGAGTTGCTGTCTTACAGCGAATGCAACGCCGGAGACCCGGGTTCGATTCTGACTAGGGGTGCTGTCTGTATGGAGTTTGTACATTCTCCCGAAACATCGTTTGATTCATTGTTTAAGAAGGAACTGCAGATGCTGGAAAATCGAAGGTAATGACAAAAGTGCTGGAGAAACTCAGCGGGTGCAGCAGCATCTATGGAGCGAAGGAAACGTGCCGAAACGTTGCCATGTTTGATTCATTGTTTAAGAAGGAACTGCAGATGCTGGAAAATCGAAGGTAGACAAAAGTGCTGGAGAAACTCAGCGGGTGCAGCAGCATCTATGGAGCGAAGGAAACGTGCCGAAACGTTGCCTGTTTCCTTTGCTCCATAAATGCTGCTGCACCCGCTGAGTTTCTCCAGCACTTTTATCTACCATCGTTTGATTCATTGGTCTGTTATTGCCTCCAAGGCACAAGTATATCACCTGCCCTTCTGCCTGACCCATCTCATTTGTAAACTAGTTTTCCAAAACTCCCTGCGCGTGTCTGAACCGTACTGAGTGTCTGTTAATGATCATCAATTGCTTGGTGGCCTACATAGTCTTGCAGCCAAGCAAACCCTTCATTTTAACTCTCGTGCCCTTGTTTTTACATTCTGCTCACTGCACCTCCTGCTTTTGCATACATTCACAATGGTATATAAAATAGATTGTCCTACAAATAGTGAAATAATTGTCTCGTGCCAGAGTTGAAGATTTCAAAATGCTTTGCATTCTTTTATTTCTGTCTTTATTTCCATTTTCAGATGGGGTTTGCAAAAAATGTTTGGTCTCCTTCCCAAAAAATATTCCTGATCTGTTTAATTATCACAGGAATTATCACATATAAAAGTGGTGTTTAGAAGGATGGGGGGGTGATCTTATACAAACATATAAAATTATAAAAGGACTGAACAAGCTAGATGCAGGAAAAATGTTCCCAATTTTGGACGAGTCCAGAACCAGGGGCCACAGTCTTAGAATAAAGGGGAGGCCATTTAAGACTGAGGTGAGAAAAAAACTTTTTCACCCAGAGAGCTGTGAATTTATGGAATTCCCTGCCACAGAGGGCAGTGGAGGCCAAGTCACTGGATGGATTGAAGAGAGAGCTAGATAGAGCTCTAGGGGCTGGTGGAATCAAGGGATATGGGGAGAAGGCAGGCATGGGTTATTGATAGGGGACGATCAGCCATGATCACAATGAATGGCGGTGCTGGTTCGAAGGGCCGAATGGCCTCCTCCCGCACCTATTTTCTATGTTTCTATCTAAGTGGAAGTTTAGACATGCCAGAGGCAGGGAGAAGAATGTTTTTTTTCTAGTCATCGACTTCATAATGTAGACAATAAATACAGTTGGTATCTACTTCAGATTTGAATGCCCTTCCGGTTTAGTTGATTAGAAATATCGCTGTGGTAGATAGAAATGAAAATTAGCCTTCACCCTTGAATAGACCACAACAAAGAATGGTCAGCATTTGATTGTTTGCTATCTTCCACAATACTTCCCTTCAACTTTACTTAAACCGTGCAATTAAATATCTTGTAATACTTGTCCATGTGATATGAAAATCCATCACGGGTCCATGATTGAATGGCGGAGTAGACTTGATCATGGGCCGAATGGCCTAATTCTGCTTCTATCACTTATCACCGCTCCAGGTTACAGTCGGGTTCTGTTCCTACGAACAGTTCATAATCCAAAATACCGCCGTGACCCGCAACAGTGTACAAAATCACGAGAGCAATAGCTCGTGTCTCTTGCACAGAATCTCTGGCCCAGAGTAGGGGAAATGAGAAGAAGAGGGCATAAAGTGAAGGGGGAAAGATTTTATTGGAATCTGATGGGTAACCTTTTCACGTAAGGGGTGGTGGGTGTGTGGAACAAGCTGTCGGAGGAAGTAGTTGAGGCAGGGACTATCGCAATGTTTGAGAAGTAATTGGACAGGTACTTTGATAGGACAGGTTTGGAGGGATATGGGCTAAATGCAGGTAAGTGGGACTGGTGTGGATGGGACATGTTGGTCGGTGTGGGCAAGTTGGGCAGAAGGGCCTGTTTCCATATTGTATGACTGATTATATCCAAGTTCCCACATAGCAGAAGATGCCTGCAGCCCCAAAGCAGCCAGCAAATCCATTCCACCGAGATGCATGTTTGTATGCATGAGCTGGACATTCGTCAGGCCTTAGTAATCTGGGGAGTACCTATATTTGTAGGAATTTAAGGATTTTTAAAATAATCTGTAATTGCCTCTCTTCATAGTTGGTAGGGTCACAGACCAGTACTTATTTATATAGATCAACTTTTCTGAACTTTTTTTCTATTTTGCTCAGCAAAGAATGAATGTAGGTGATGGAAAATTCCATCTGAGGCAGCATCATAAATCCTAGAGTGCAGAAAGAGGTCGTTCACCCCGAGCCCAAAGTGACCTAAATAGATTCTAAACCCATTTCTCAACTTTGGTCTGTGGTTTAGTTGATTAGAAATATCGATGGCTGCCTTCTTTCTTGTTCAAGTATTTGTCTTGTTAATACTTCAATGTGCTGGCCCTTTTTGTTCCACTACACTTGAGGGCTGAGTTCCAGTTCCCTACCATCCTATGGGTGAAATAGAAGAATTAAAAGAGAGATGAGATATCACCATTTTTAAATACGTTTCCTGGTCATTGTCATCTCTGATGCAAGATCTTTTATGTTCAGCCCAATGTTTTGTGCAGTGCCAGAGTGTCATTCATCATCCTTGTACTCTCTGCCTTGGTCATTAAGGGAATTTATTCCATATATCTTAATGGTTTATACGATTAAAGTATGTATTCCATATACTTTAACAATCATATCCATATGTCCTACTTATTTGAGGGATCTGTAATTTATATATGTAGGATCTCTAGTATTGATTTTAGTTTATTTTAGCTTCAAGATACAACGCAAAATCTGGCCCTTCGGCCCACCGAGTCCGTGCTGACCACAGTCCCTGCACAGTAACACTATCCTACACGCTAGGGGCAGATTACAATTATACCAAGCAAATTAATCTACAAACCTGTACGTTGTTGGATAGTGTGAGGAAACCAGGGCACCCGGAGAAAACCCATGCGGTCCCAGGGAGAACGTTCAAACTCTGTGCAGACAGCACCAGTGGTCAGGATCGAACCCGGGTCTATGGGCAGTGTTAGCTGTGAGGAGGATTCTAGGAGACTGCAAGATGACTTGGATAGGCTGGGTGAGAGGGCAAATGTTTGGCAGATGCAGTATAATGTGGATAAATGTGAGGTTATCCATTTTGGTGGCAAAAACAGGAAAACAGACTATTATCTAAATGGTGGCCGATTAGGAAAAGGGGAGATGCAGCGAGACCTGGGTGTCATGGTACACCAGTCATTGAAAGTAGGCATGCAGGTGCAGCAGGCAGTGAAGAAAGCGAATGGTATGTTAGCTTTCATAGCAAAAGGATTTGAGTATAGGAGCAGGGAGGTTCTACTGCAGTTGTACAGGGTCTTGTTGAGACCACACCTGTAGTATTGCGTACAGTTTTGGTCTCCAAATCTGAGGAAGGACATTATTGCCATAGAGGGAGTGCAGAGAAGGTTCACCAGTCTGATTCCTGGGATGTCAGGACTGTCTTATGAAGAAAGACTGGATAGACTTGGTTTATACTCTCTAGAATTTAGGAGATTGAGAGGGGATCTTATAGAAACTTACAAAATTCTTAAGGGGTTGGACAGGCTAAATGCAGGAAGATTGTTCCCGATGTTGGGGAAGTCCAGGACAAGGGGTCACAGCTTAAGGATAAGGGGGAAATCCTTTAAAACCGAGATGAGAAAAACTTTTTTCACACAGAGAGTGGTGAATCTCTGGAACTCTCTGCCACAGAGGGTAGTTGAGGCCACTTCATTGGCTATGTTTAAGAGGGAGTTAGATGTGGCCCTTGTGGCTAAGGGGATCAGAGGGTATGGAGAGAAGGCAGGTACGGGATACTGAGTTGGGTGATCAGCCATGATCATATTGAATGGCAGTGCAGGCTCGAAGGGCCAAATGGCCTACTCCTGCACCTAATTTCTATGTTTCTATGTTTCTACTCTACTGCTGTGCCACCGTTCCTTCTTACAGCACAACAACACAAGCTGAAATTGCTTCTGCACCCTTTCGGGTTGTTCATTTTTGAATCATTTTAACTTGTTCTTTTTACGCTCGTATGTCCTTTTTTTAATTAACAACTTTTCTCTGTGCGTTCTCCATTAGTTTTGCAAAGTCATTCATAATTTTAAAATGTACCAAATCTCCCCATTCTCTTATCTCTGAAGAAAAACGTCTGAGCTCTGTAGTTAATCGAGCACATTCGCCCGCATCCTTTCGTAGAGCTACCCTGTGAAAACACATTTGACTTCTGCCACAAAGGTGTAAGGGACATAGCCGGTGGGGGGTGGGGGCAGACCTTGGTGATACCTTTTGCCTTTTAAAATGGTTCAAAAAGTCCTTGGGCTCAAGTAAAAATGTGCCCACTTACTAAAGATCCCCACTCCAACCCCATTTTGTCTTGTAGCCTGTGATAGTATTAAGCCCCTGCCACAACTACCTTGGGTAGAAATGTGCCATTGCTAGATCCCCTTCGCCCCCACCCCCACATACAATTTGATTGATTGATTGATTATTTTAATGACCACACAGCCAGTCTGGTGGAATTTGTTATGCCAATGCAGCACATAAAAAAAAAGAATACAAACATGACAATACTAAAGAACTTTAACATGAAAACATCCCCCCACAATGGTTCCCATTATGAGGGAAGGCACAAAGTCCAGTCCCCGACCCCAGTTCCCCCATAGTCGGGCCAATTGAGGCCTCCACAGTTGCCTCTTGTAGCCAGTGATGTTTTGCAGGGCTTGCCATTATCACCTACCATCTGCTTGATTGGTGTGAAAATGCATGCTACCAGATTCAGGGACAGTTTCTTCCCAGCTGTTATCAGGCAACTGAGTCTTCCTACCACAACCAGAGAGCAGTGCTGAACTACTATCTACCTCCTTGGTGTCACTCAGACTATCCTTGACCGGACTTGCTGGCTTTGTCTTGCAATCAACGTTATTCCCTTATCATGTATCTATACACTGTAACTGGATTGCTTGTAATCATGTATTGTCTCTCTGCTGACTGGTTAGCACGCAACAAAAAGCTTTTCACTGTACCTCGGTACACGTGACATTAAACTAAACTGAACTGATTGAATTCAGCCTCTATCTTGTTTTGAACTTTTCTCTTGGCAGCCCTGATAGCGTTGCAGAAATTAAACTTGACCTTGTACAGTATGGAGGGTGCCCTTGAAAGATTTTGATCAGACTAACAGAGAACATATCTCCCTGTTTACCCAAGGTTTCTGGTTAATGGTTCTGGTCGGCTCACAGTGGTCAATGTATTGCTCAGTTCAGTTTCAGTTTAGTTTATTGTCACGTGTACTGAGGTAAAGCTTTTGTTGCGTGCTAACTAGTGACTGGAAAGACAATACATGATTACAATCGGGCCATTTACAGTGTACTAGACTAAGTGGGACCCGTTGGGTTCCTGTTACACTGGAGGCCTGGTCCCGCAACGCAACCCGTTCCCCAATGCAATGTTCCACCACTCACCCATTCCCCTAATACAACCCACCCCCCATCGCTACATTGCACCACTCACGCATAGCCCCTAACTGTGCAGGCACGGCTCATTTCCCCTCATCCCCCAGTGCTCCTTCCCCCTCCTCTTCACCCTCCCTCTTTCCCCTCTCCTCCTCCCCTCCCCCAATCCCTCACTCACCTCTCCCTCCCTCTCCTTTCCCCTACCGTCAGTCACTCCCTCCCTCCCTCTACCCTCCCTACCCCCCCTCCTATCCCTATATCCCCCCCACTCCTCGCCTCCCCTAAACCCCCACTATCCCTCCTGACCTCCCCCACTGCCTTCCTCTCCCTCTATTCCCCACTCCCTACCTCCCTCCTCCTCTCACTATATTTCCCCTCCTCCCCTACTCTCCTCACCTCCCCCCCTCTTCCCCCCTCTCTTCCCCTCTCCTCCTCCCCCCTCCAATCCCTCACTCACCTCTCCCTCCCTCTCCTTTCCCCTATCCACAGTCACTCCCACCCTCCATCCTTAAAAAGCAGCATCTGCAGTTCCATCCTCCACAGGTCATTCATTGTTAGCTGCGGTTTAGATCCCGTTGACTTGATGCGTGTGTCCTGTCCGACCTGCCGCTCGGTCCGTCCCTGCCTGCTCGCTGCTGCCGCGAGGGGGGGGGGGGGGGGGGGGGGGGGGTGGAGCCTGTGTTTGTCACGGTGGGCACCACAAGTTTCGATGAGCTGGTGGAGAAGATCTCCGAGAAGGCCGTGAGGGTGAGTAACTGCGGCGGACGAGACAGCCCAGGGTAGACGGGACCGCCATTGCCACAGTGGGCGGGGGAGAGGGGTGAGTGATGAGGGAGAGAGAGACGGGACAAGGGCCTCCACTGAACCCCCCCCCTGTGGCCGCGTGTGGTGGGGGAGATGATAGACAAGTTAAAGCCCTGTCCCACTGTACAAGTTCATTCAAAGAGTTTTCACGAGTTTGCCCTGATTCGAACTCGGAGATTTTGCTCGTCGGTACTCGTGGCTCTCGTTGAAAAATCTTCTCGTGTCTTCCCGAGCTTACCTGCCGTTAGCGAGTCTTACCGAGCACCTGCTGTTAGCGTTACGAGGTGCTAAGAGACGTCCCCGAGCTCCGATGTACCCGCTACGTTCATTCTCCGTGCTTACCCCGAGTTTGATTTTTTTTTAAACTCGGGAGAGCTCTTGAATAAACTCGTACAGTGGGGCAGGGCCGTGAGGAAGGGAGAGAGGACTGTGACTGTGAGGAGGGGAGAGAGGAGTTTGAGTGAGGCAGCTGCCGGTGGGGCAGGAAAGGGCCCAGCCGCCGGATTGACTGACAGGAGAAGAGACCAATCTGCGTGGCGCTGACTGAAGGAATCTGCGCACGCGAGGTTTTTAAAGATTTTTAAACCTCGATAACTTTTACAATATACAACCGATCGGAGCGAAACTTGTTGCACTCGCAGCACAGGAGAATGGTGAGTGACCTGGCAAAAAAAATCACAGTGCTATCACATACCGTTTTTAAACAAATAGAAAAAACCCACAAACTGGAAGAGCACAAGATCAGAGTTCTAGTTTTGTATGTATAGATAAATAGATACATGATAAGGGAATAACATTTAGTGCAAGGTAAAGCCAGCAAAGTCTGACCAAGAATAGTCCGAGGGTCACCAATGAAGTCGATCGGAGTTGACTGCTCTCTGGTTGTGGTGGGATGATTCAGTTGCCTGGTAACAGCTGGGAAGAAACTATCCCTGAATCTGGAGGTGTGCGTTTTCACACTTCTTTACCTTTTGCCTGATGGAAGAGGGGAGATGAAGGAGTATCCAGGGTGCAACTCGTCCTTGATTATGCTGCTGGCTTTGCCAAGGCAGCGTGAGGTATAAATAGAGTCAGTGGAAGGGAGGTTGGTTTGTGTGACGGTCTGGGCTGCGTCCACAATTTGGTGCCTGAGGAATACTCATTCAGGCTGGACGGAGTTGTCTTGCACATGTTCCAGTCCACTGATGTCGAGCAAAAATGATTTGAGTTTGCACGCAGAAGTATGATGGTGAATTAATTTGTCACTGAAGCAGTGTAAACCTGGGCCGTGACCTATCTTTGTGAGGAAATGATGGGGCAGTCTCTGTGACAAGCTGCAGCTGATCATCTTGGGTTGTGAAAGACTTGAGAGCACAGAGTTGCTTCTCATTCATGATCAGCTGACACTCACAAGCTTACTGGAGACTTTGTTCCAGCAGCCTCTGTAAGCATTTGTTACGAGAATAGCTTTCTGCATCTTGTCCCTTGTATAGCGGCAGTCAGTTCTGTAAATCATTGTGTTCGACCTCGGTGACTTGCGTTGGCTTAAGTAGTCAGCAATGTGGGCTCGCTGTGAAATGGTTTGCCAGCAAATTTGAAAATGAAGATGCATAGAGCAGAAGAAATTCATGCTGTTGAATTATATTAACAATAATAGCACAAACTTAATAAGCAATTTAAAATGTGGGTGACCTCACTGAAATGTTGCAGTGTAAAGCAAATTTTAGCAGTAGCCCTTTAATTGAATAATGTACCGTGATGTATTCAAGCCTTTGAGTTTATTATTTGAACTCATTCAACCTACAAAGCTGCTAATTTATGCTGCTGCTAATTTGAACAGCTTTTGTTTGCACTTTTTCCATCATTTCATTACTGTAGCTTTCACCTTCAGGTTTGTCGGGTTTGTCTCCAGCTTACAAGAGGTTTTCTACTGACCCGCTGAGTTACTCCAGCTTTTTGACTATCTTTGGTATAAACCAGCATCTGCCGGTCCATCCGACACCTAATATTATTATTGTGCATACTGGGACCCGAAATAATATTGGCAGAGGTGCTGTTTATATGAAATAGTTGAAAATAATATTGAATCTAAAAGGCTGCAACATGCCTTGTTGGATGGTCTGGTCGCATTTGTTCAGCTAGAAATATAATGAATTACTGCCAAGATTAGGGAACCCTGGCTGCTGAGGGATATTGATGCTCTAGTCAGGAAAAAGGCCACAAATGTTTAAGCAGTTGGATCATGAATCCTTTGAATTGTATAAGTGACGTAGGTGTACACAAACGATTTGGGGGGGGGGGGTGGATAGCTTTAATAGATAAGGTAAAGGAGAATGCCAAGAGATTGTACGTAAATTAACAAAAGTATAAACATGTAGAAAATAGGGCCCCCATAATGGATCAATTTATCTGTCTGTGTGAGGAGCCACAGAGGATGGGTGAGGTCTTAAATCAATATTTCTAATCTGTCTTTACCATGGAGAAGGTCATGGGAATTCAGGGGCAAAGAATAGTGATGTCTTAAAGCATGTGCACATTACTAAAGAGGAGATCTTAAAGCACATAAATCCCTGGAGGTCCAACCAAGTCTACCCAAGGACATTATGGGACGTTAGAGAAGAAATTGCAGGGGCTTTGGCAGAGATGCTTGTATCATCTTCAGCCAAGTACCGGAAGACTGGTGCGGCCCGGTGGTGCACTGGTAGAATTGCTGCCTCACAGCGCCGGAGACCCGGGTTCGATCCTGATTACGGGTGCTGTCTATACTGAGTCTGTATGTTCTCCCGTGACCCGCGTAGGTTTTCTCCGGGATCTTCGGTTTCCTCCCCCACTCCAAAGAACTTCAGGTTTGTAGGTTAATTGGCTTGGTACAAATGTAAGTTGTCCCGAGTGTGTGTAGGATAGTGTTAATGTGTGGGGATTGCTGGTCAGTGGGCTGAAGGGCCTGTTTCCACGCTGTATCTCTAAACTAATCTAAATTAAACTGGATGGGGGTAATGTGTGCCTTTATTTAAGTAACAAGACAAGGATCTGAAGTCCAGTGAGCCTAACGTTGGTGGGAAGCTACCGGTTATTAAAAGACGACCTTAGATTCATTCACTGAAATTCGCTGTCACGGAGATTCAGTGAAATGTGTAATGGCTCCGGGAGATTGCACGATTGTGCAAAAATAAAACGTGGAGAGATTCTGTTGGATCAATGTGCATCATGCAAATATAGTGCCCTCCATAATGTTTGGGACAAAGACCCATCATTTATTTATTTGTCTCTGTACTCCACAATTTGAGATTTGTAATAGAAAAAAAATCACGTGTGGTTAAAGTGCACATTGTCAGATTTTAATAAAGGCCATTTTTATACATTTTGGTTTCACCATGTAGAAATTACAGCAGTGTTTATACATAGTTCCCCCATTTCAGGGCACCATAATGTTAGGGACACAGCAATGTCATGTAAATGAAAGTAGTCATGTTTAGTATTTTGTTGCATATCCTTTGCAATGCATGAAGTCTGAGATTCATGGACATCACCAGTTGCTGGGTGTCTTCTCTGGTGATGCTCTGCCAGGCCTGTATTGCAGCCATCTTTAGCTTTTGCTTGTTTTGGGGGCTAGTCCCCTTCAGTTTTCTCTTCAGCATATAAAAAGCATCCTCAATTGGGTTCAGGTCGGGTGATTGACTTGGCCACTCAAGAATTTACAATTTTTTAGCTTTGAAAAACTCCTTTGTTGTTTTAACAGTATGTTTGGGATCATTGTCTTGCTGTAGAATGAACCGCTGGCCAATGAGTTTTGAGGCATTTGTTTGTTTGAACTTGAGCAGATAGGATGTGTCTATACACTTCAGAATTCATTATGCTACTACCATCAGCAGTTGTATCATCAATGAAGATCAGTGAGCCAGTACCTTCAGCAGCCATACATGCCCAGGCCATAACATCCCCACCACTGTGTTTCACAGATGAGGTGGTCTGCTTTGGATCTTGGGCAGTTCCCTCTCTCCTCCATACTTTGCTGTTGCCATCACTCTGATATAAGTTAATCTTTGTCTCATTTGTCCACAAGACCTTTTTTTCAGAACTGTGGTTGCTCTTTTAAGTACTTCTTGGCAAACTAACCTGGTCATCCTATTTTTGCAGCTAACCAGTGGTTTGCATCTTGCAGTGTAGTCTCTGTGTTTCTGTTCATGAAGTCTACTGTGGACAGTGGTCATTGACAAATCCACACCTGACTCCTAAAGAGTGTTTCTGATCTGTTTGGGGATTTTTCTTTATTATCGAGAGTATTCTTCTGTCGTCAGCTGGGGTGGTCTTCCTTGGCCTGCCAGTCCCTTTGCAATTAGTAAGCTCACCAGTACTCTCTTCTTAATGATGTTCCAAACAGTTGATTTTGGTAAGCCTAAGGATTGGCTGATGTCTCTAACAGTTTTAGTCTTGTTTCTCAGTCTCGTAATGGCTTCTTTGACTTTCATTGGCACAACTTTGGTCCTCATGTTGATAAACAGCAATAAAATTTTCCAAAGGTGATGGAAAGACTGGAGGAAAGACTAGGTGCTGAGAGCTCTTTAAAAGCCCTGTCCTACGGTACGAGTTCATTCCAAGAGCTCTCCCGAGTTTGCCCTGATTCAAACTCGGAGATTTACGGTAATGGCCACTCGTCGGTACTCGGGGATCTCGTGGACATTTTTCAACATGTTGAAAACTCATCACGTGTCATCCCGTGCTTACCTGCCATTAGCGAGTCTTCCCGAGTACTCGCCGTTAGCGTTATGAGCCGCTAAGGGACGTCCCCGAGCTCCGACGTACCCGCTACGTACATTCTCCGTGCTTACCCCGAGCTTGATTTTTTTTTAAGCTCTTGAAATGAACTCGTACTGTTGGACAGGGCTATATACCTGCATGAAGGAGGCAATTAAACACACTTGAGCAATTACAAACGCCTGTGAAGCCATGTGTCCCAAACATTATGGTGCCCTGAAATGGAGGGACTATGTATAAACATTGCTGTAATTTCTACATGGTGAAACTAAAATGTATATAAATGGCCTTTATTATAAACTGACAATGTGCACTTTAACCACATGTGATTTTTTTAAAATTACAAATCCCAAATTGTGCAGTACGGAGGCAAATAAATAAATGATTGCTCTTTGTCCCAAACATTATGGTGACCACCGTATGTACAAATTTTCCATTTTTACACTTTCTCATCAATGGTTCTTTTGTTTTGCAGGAATTGATTTCAAAATACGAACGGTAGAGCTCGATGGCAAGAAAATCAAGCTCCAGATATGGCAAGTAGTGGCAGTTTAATGACGATAATTGTTGTTTGCTGGGATGTGGGAGTTATTTAGATTTAATATTGTGCGTAGGTTAGATAATTGATACCAAACTGCAAATACTCAGTAGTTAACAGTGTCAGTGAAGAAACAGTTAATGATTAGTTAATTAATCAAATTAATGATCTTTCATTGTTCAGAGTGATTGTAAGCACAATGAGGTTTTTAACTATACTAGTTTAGTTTAGAGAGACAGCACGGAAACAGCCCCTTCGGCACACCTAGTCCGTGCCCACCAGCGATCAACCCGTACACTATCGGTATCTTACACACTAGGGACAATTTACTATTTTCAGAAGCCAAATAACCTGCAAACCTGTACATCTTTAGAGTGTAGAAGGAAACCGGTGCAACCAGAGAAAGCACACGTGGTCACAGGGCCAAACTCTTTCCAGACAGCATCCATAGTAATGATCTAAAGCCCATCTCTGTCGACCTTTTCCTTGTCGTATCTCCGTCTCCGTCTGCGCTGTGGCCTAATATCGTGGAGCTGGCGGCCTCCAACTGGAATCGACCTTGGGGGCTCCGGTGGCAGAGCCTGTGGACTCACCGCTGGCTGACTTCGGAGGCTGTGGTGGCACTGTGGCTGCGACCCGACTTCGGGGCTTCGGCCGCGGGCCCTGTGGACGGTAACATCGGGAGCTCGCCGGTCCCCTGGTTGATGACCGATTTTCTGGAGCTCCCACGGCGGCAGCTTCGTCCACTCCGAGTTGCGGAGTTTGAATCGACCCGTTCACAGAGCTCAAATTCGGACACGGGATTTACCATCGCCCGGCGGGGACTTCAACATCGAGAGCCTCGATCGCCTCGACGCAGTGGGAGAACGAGCAAGGAAGCGATAAGACTTTTTGCCTTCCATCACGGCCTGGAGATTCATTGTGATGGATGTTTGTGTTAAATTGTGTTCATTGTGTGTTGTAGACGGAGGAATTGGGAGTAGGGGATGGAGTCCTTACAGGAAGCAGGGTGGGAAGAAGTGTAGTCCAGATAGTCACAGGAGTCAGTAGGTTTATAGTGGATGTCGGTCAGAAGTCTAACACCTGCGATGGAGATAGTGAGGTCAAGAAATGGTAGGAAAGTGTCAGAAATGGTCCAGGTGTATTTGAGTGCCAGATGGAAGTTAGTGGTGAAATGGATGAAGTCAGTGAGATGCAGTCGTCGATGTGTAGCGGAGGTAGAGGTCGGGGATGGGATCCTGGTACGTCTCGAACACGGACTGTTCGACGTACCCTACAAAGAGGCAGGCATAGCTAGGGCCCATGCACGTGCCCGTAGCTACACCTTGTATTTGGAGGAAATGGGAGAAGTCAAACGAAAAGTTATTAATGGTAAGGGCCAGCTCCGCTAGGCGTAGGAGAGTATCTGTAGACGGGGATTGGTGGGTTCTCCGGTCGAGGAAGAAACTGATGGCTTTGAGACCCTCCTGGTGGGGGATGGAGGTGTAGAGTGACTGGACATCCATGGTGAAGATGAGGGAATGGGGGCCTGGAAAATGGAATTCCTGGAGACGACGGAGAGTGTCTGAGGTCTCTTGAACATAGGTAGGGAGGGATTTATCCAGGGGGTGTAGGATGGAGTCGGGTTATGTGGAAATAAGTTCACTAGGGCACGAACAGGCAGAAACAATGGGTCTACTGGGACAGTCAGGTTTGTGGATTTTGGGGAGAAGGTAAAATCGGGCCGTGCGGGACTGGGGAACGATGAGGTTGGGGGGTGCAGGGAGGTCAGATTTAATGAAGTCAGTGATGGTGCTAGAGATAGTGGCTTGGTGCTCGTCAGTGGGGTCATGGTCCAGGGATAAGTAGGAGGAGGTGTCTGAGAGTTGGCGCGTGGCCTCAGCCTTGCAGAGATCAGCGCACCAGACTACCACGGCACCTCCCTTGTCGGTGGGTTTGATCACCCAGTCTGGGTTGTTGCGGAGTGAGTCGATGGCTGTACGTTCAGGGGGGGAGAGGTTAGAGTGAGACGGGAGTGGAGAAGTTGAGGCGGTTGATGTCCCTCCGGCAGTTTAAAATAAAAAGGTCTAAAGCTGGAAGATGGGCATGAGGGGGGGGGTCCGTTGGAGACGGGAAAAGGGATCATCAATGGGGGGCGAGGACTCCTTTCCATGGAAGAACGCTTTGCGGTGGAGGCGACGGAAGAAGAGCTTCCACTTCTTTCCAGATTGCTAATTTTTTTTTAAAGAAAGAACTGCAGATGCTGGAATAATCGAAGGTGGACAAAAATGCTGGAGAAACTCAGCGGATGAGGCAGCATTCATGGAGCGAAGGAATAGGTGACGTTTCGGGCCCGAAACGTCACCTATTCCTTCGTTCCATGGATGCTGTCTCATCCGCTGAGTTTCTCCAGCATTTTTGTCAACCTCCTAATTTGTTTTAGGTAATTTGAAGCTCGTGTTGATGTTTCCAGCTAATATGCCGCACTAGTTTATTGAACAGTCGTATGATGAATAACTTTGAATACTATCACTGTGTTAACCTCAATGCATTTGAAATAAATTTGAAAAATGTTGTTTTGCCTTTGTGCTGAGCAGCATTTTGAAGAACAGCGTTTTAACTACTCTGTGGCTTGTGCTGTATTTCTCGCCTGTGGACAGACAAAGTCAAAGTCAAAGTAGTCAAGTCAAAGTAGCCTTTATTGTCATTCAGACCTTGCGGCCTGAACGAAATTTTGTTGCAGGAAATATTGAAGCTATTGATGTTATCGAGCGTATATCTTAGCTTTCGGATAATACGTGTAGCGGTTATCTGAGTGGGGAAAAATACGTTCTCAGCCAGAGAGTGATTGAAATTTGCAATGCACTATGTGAAGAGGTGGTGGAGAAGCGTACTTTCATAACATGAAGTTTTACAGGAGCACTTAAATTGCCACGGCGTATATGCCATGGGCCGAGGTGCCAAAGGGGATCTAGATTTTTAAAGGGACATTTGACCCAATGTTGGTATCTACTTGAAATTTGGCACAGATTTAGATAAAACATCATTGATAAGCAATTCATAACTCGACAGTGTAAAAAGTTGCACACTAATTAATTAAGCTAGTTAGAAAAAGTAACAGCGCCATCCTGTGCTCAATAATATATAGCTGTATATGGGAACATTGAATATGGGAATGCTGTAGAGATCCCGGATTTCCTGAGCCTGCCTAATTAATGGGTGAGGGCAGATCCCATGTGTTCCCCTGTTTACTGAACCCCACTGACTGCCAGTGTGCAGAGTGGGGGTCACAGCCATAGTGGGACTGGGGCAGTGCCAGGCTGGGGGAAGGCTAAGGCATCTTCCACTGAGAGGAAAATGCCTAACCCTAACCCGCCCCTTTCCAGAGCTGCCCACGGCTGGAGCTGGAACCACATTGGGACCGGCTGCGGGCTCCGTACGTGTGGCCGCTCAGCGGGTCCACCTCGGCCAGCATGCCCTTCTGGATCACCAGCAGCAGCCCACCCGATGCCACGATTACACCGAATGTCAACATGGTGGGGAGCAGCACTATCCTGCATGCTGCCCGGGCCGCCTTCAGCACCCCCATAGCGCCGGCTCCATCAGTCCGCCCGCCTGCGCGCTCGCTCGCTTGCTGCAACACCGGCCGGTCGACAGCCCGACCGACCCTTCACAGCACCCGCTGGACGACTGTCTAACCCCCCTCTCTTCCCTCCTGCTGCTCAGATCAGCCCACGGCCACCTTCAGCACCCCTATACCTCCGGCTCCATCACGGTGGTCCTCAGAAAAAAAATACGCCTGCGGGCTGGATGTTTTTGGGTTACGGGCAGGATCTGGCTCGTGGGCCGTAGGTTGCCGACCCCTGTCCTAACCCTAACCCTCTTCCATTGAGAGGAAAATGCCGAACCCTAACCCTAATCCTAACCCCAGCTCTACATTTTTATATTGCATTTTTATTGCACAGTTTACAACATCATAACTTTACAAAGATAAATCGGTTGTATAACAAAATAACCAGCAAGTGGTTGCATTCCCTTTCTTCCTTGGAAACCTTGCTGTTGTTGTGATGTAATGAGGAGGCAGCCATGATCCCACTGTGCTCGCTGCCTAGCTAGAATGAAACAAAGCGCATGATTGGTCAATTGGCGTCCGACTCAATGTCAAACGTGCTTTGATTGGACAATTACTACTCAGAAAATTGGAGGTTTCTCTCATATTTTAAAAATATGTTCCGGTTTTGTTCTTGACGAGTTTCAGGTATGATTTCTATAATATTTTTTACACAACGTTTTAAATACTGGTAGATACGTGATGTAGACCACGAAATGAAACAAAAAAGCACCTTGGCCCACGGTCAAGTTCTGGTAAATGGGGTTGGCCTTGGTAGGTACCTGATGGGCAGCATGGACAATGGTGGGTGCAAGATCTATGTCCGTTCTTTAACTATTTCACTAGAACCAAAGGAAAGATCTTTTTGCATGGTTGTCAAGAGTCAAGAGTCAATTTAATTGTCATTTGGACCCCTAGAGGTCCAAACGAAATGCCGTTTCTGCAGCCATACATTACACACAAATAGACCCAGACACAACATAATTACATTTTACATAAACATCCATCACATAGCTGTGATGGAAGGCCAAAAAAAAACTTATCTCTCCACTGCACTCTCCCCCCCCCCCCGATGTCAGAGTCAAAGTCAAAGCCCCCGGCTGGCGATGGCGATTGTCCCGCGGCCATTGAAGCCACGCCGGGTGGTGCGAGGTCGCACACCGGGTCTTTGTTGGAGCCCCCGGTGTGCGCTCGCAAAGTCCCGCGGCCATTCCAGCCGCGCGGGGCGGTGTAGTGAGGCCCCACTCCAGTAGCTCTTCAACCCCGCAACACGGGCGGGAGAATTCGCCGTTGCAGGAGCCCCGAAAAGCGGTCTCTCTCCAGGGATCCGCGGGCTCCTGGCGCCGCTGTCCGCAGACCCGCAGCAGCAGCCTCCGACTCAGCAGCGGCATCGGCAGCAGCAGCAGCAGCGCTCCTCCACCGCTCCAACCACACCGGACTCGGCCAGCCCCGCGACGGCGACGGTGAGTAGCACCAGAGTCCCCGGCTTCTTCCTGTTGGAGGCCGCTCCTCGTTGCGGCCCCAACGACAACGGAAACCCGACGAGAAAAAGGTCGGGTCTCCAGTGCAGGATAGAGATTTAAAAAGTTTCCCCATTCCCACCCCCCCACACACACCCCCAACAAAAAATAACACAAACTACATTAAAACACAGACAGAAAATAATAAAAACGCGGACAGACTGCAGAGGCCGCTGCTGGCCAGAGCCGCGCCGCCTACCGCTATTTGCATTGAATCTATCCTGCAATCTATCTCATCTATCATTCTCCCCTCCTCTTCCCCCTTTGCATCTTAAATTTATATTTTAGACGCACAGAGTGTAGAAACAGGCCCTTTGGCCCACGTGAGAATGCCATCTCCCATACAGAGGAATCCCAGTGGCATGATTGGCACTAAACTGTGTTATATATCTCATGCCTAACAACCTGTGTTGGGGGTTCTAGCGTCTATTCCAATCAGCAAAATCAAAAGATCCATTTTACTGCCAATCCAGCACCTGCCTTCAATGACGACAGCATAAAACAAACATATTTTCTGATAACCACATACTCTATTTTTGTCTACCACTTGGATAGGCAAATGTGATCTGCAAGGACGGAACACAATGCGCATGACCCCCGCTGTGCTAAAGTTTAGCACTTTCGATCTCAAAACAAAACAGTATTTTTTGAAACATTCTCGTCTTTCCACTGTCTGCCAAAGATCCCATACAGAGGAATCCCAGTGGCATGATTGGCACTAAACTGAGTTATAGATCTCATGCCTAACAACCTGTGTTGGGGGTTCTAGCGTCTATTCCAATCAGCAAAATCAAAAGATCCATTTTACTGCCAATCCAGCACATGCCTTCAATGACGACAGCATAACAGCTGCCACTGGTCTGCTAACCATACTCTATTTGTTGTCTACACTTGGATAGGCAAATGGATAAGCAAGGACGGCACAATGCCTCGCAGCGCTAGAGACTCAAGTTCAGTATTGACCTCGGCTGCTGTCTGTGTGGAGTTTGCACGTTCTCCCTTTGACCACGTGGGTTTCCTCCGTGTTTTCCGGTTTCCTCCCACATCCCAGAAACAGATGCGCAGGGTTGGCCTCTGTAAATGGTCCCAAGTGTGTAGGGAGTGGTTGAGAATGTGGTACAGTACAATACAATACAATACAATTTATTTGTCATTTGAACCTCATTGAGGTTTAAACGAAATGTTGTTTCTGCAGTCATACACACAAGAAAGAACCAATCACAACACAATTTACACAAACATCCATCACAGCGCATCTCCTCCTCGCTGTGATGGAAGGCAATGACTTATCTCTCCCCATTCCCCTCCCGATGTCAGAGTCAAAGCCCCCGGCGAGCGATGGTAATTGTCCCGCGGCCATTTACGCCGTGCCGGGTGATGCAAGGCTGCGCTCCAGGTCTTGTTGTTGGAGCCCCCGGCAGGCGCTAGCAAAGTCCCACAGCCATTCCAAGCCGCGCTTGGTATATTGGTATAACATGGAACTAATGTGAACGGTGATCGGTGGACGGCATGGACTCGATGGGCCGAAGGGCCTGTTTCCATACTGCATCTCTAAGACTAAAATGGAGGTATTTGGATTAAGTGCAGATAAAGATTGGTTTTGGCATAATGTTTGGTGCAGCCATTGTGGCACAAAGTACTGTTCTACTATCTTCTCTGTGCTATGAAGCAGTCACAGATATTTGAGAAGGCAGATCAGTTACTGCAAGCCATGTACACAGTCCAATTATGGGAACATCGGAAACTGACATTCATGTTGAGATTTACTCTTTTTTTTAATCAATTCAGGGACACGGCCGGCCAAGAAAGATTCCGTACCATCACAACCGCATACTACAGAGGAGCTATGGTAAATATGTACTGTCCACCTCGTCCAAGTTAGTCATGCACAAAAGTACTAAGTCATATTTACAATTTTAATTTTTGGATCAATAGGAAACATTAACACCACTTTCTGCTGCTAAATGACTTTTATTATTCCACCGCTCCTGGTTGAGTCATGTTTGAAATGTTCCATTGTCTGATGTTACCGGAATTAGTTTGTACACAATTAAACTCGTCACATGCAGACAAGAATGCTGGATGGGATATGATGTTAGGAATGTTGGGATAAGGAAAATCTTGTCCCTGTGACTCGTAGGGAGATATGAAAGTCCAGTTCACAATTGTCCAGGCATCAATGGAAACACACCAGATTTAAATGTCTGTATGTACCTCTGGCGAGTGTAAGCTCGGGTATAACCAGTGAGCATCAGACCACCAAGCTCAGGGGCAGTATGCCATTACACTCTGCCTGTGCATTTGGCCACTCACTACTGGCAATTTAAGCAGTGCCAGTACTGTACTCTCTTGTAACTTTATAGCAGTTAGCCAGTGAATAGATTCTGCACAGACTGGTTTTCCAACGGAAAATTTCAATCCTTTCAACAAACGCTGTATAATAACATCAGATTTGTTTTGCTGTGTTCCCTGAAACCTTTAGTGAAATTACTTTGGAGCCTCTTTGAGGAATATTTCCAAAAATAAATCATTACGTTTCCTCGCTAATCTACATAATGTAATCGCTATTGTTTCACGCAGAGCTAGATAACACCCAATCCTACCAACAACTAGAGTGCAGTAAACATCTTAACAATAACTAGAGAGCAGTCCTGAGCTACCATCTACCTCATCCGAGACCTTCGAACTATCTTTGATCAGACTTTACTGGGCTTTACCTTGCACTAAACGTTATTCCCTCTATCATGTATCTGTGTACTGTGGATTGGTCGATTGTAATCATGTATCGCCTTTCTGCTGACTAGTTAGCATGCCTTGGTACACATGACAAAAAATAAAACTCAAAAACTTGCTTCCTTAGGTTCTCAATCTTGCCACCTGGAAAATGTCCCTTTAAAAACCACCACTTTAACCTTGTTTCACATTGTATGTCACGTGACTGTTTTGTTATGAATTGCTGTTTCTGTGCGAGCAACGTGCATGCTACAAACCCTGCCCTTTTTTTACCTTTTCTAGGGAATAATGCTGGTATATGACATAACAAATGAGAAGTCCTTTGATAACATAAAGAACTGGATAAGGAATATAGAAGAGGTGAGTAACATCTGTTCAAGGTTTTCATCTGTCAGTAGTAACTAAATGGTTGATGCATCCCATATGTTTCCATTCTGACCCGAAAAGTGTCTGAAGAAGGGTCTCGAGCTTTAACACGTCTCCAGAAATGCTGCCTGACCTGCTGAGTTACTCCAGCATATTGTGTCTATCTTTGGTGTAAACCAGCATCTGCAGTTCCTTCCTGCACAGGTTTCCAAAGGCTGCCTAATACTAAATTAATGAACTGCATTTGACCGTTATTTGAAGAAATAATGGATTTCTTTTGATGATGTACATTGCTGAAAGTTTGAAATAACTCTTAACCACGAAGAATGCTGTTATTTTTCACAGATTTGAGTCCTTGGATTGTGTTGACTTTGTCAGGTCTTTTTGAAGTTAATTATTCACGTTTCAGAGTACACGGCATAAAACAGTTTTTAGTTTTGAGATACAGGCCCTTCGGCCCACCAAGTCCACACCGACCCCATACACTAGCACTATCCTACACACACTAAGGACAATTTACAATTTTTTTTTAGACCAAAGCCAATTAACCTATAAACCTGTACGTCTTTGGAGTATGGGAGGAAACCGGAGCACCCAGAGAAAACCCACGTTGTCACGGGGGAGGAACAAGCTCCGTACAGACAGCACCCATGGTCAGGATCGAATCCGGCACTGTAAAGTCCCTGTCCCACTTAGGAGACCTAAACAGCAACCTCTGGTGACCTTGCCCGCCACCCAAGGTTTCCATGAGGTTACTGGAGGTTTTAGTCGAAGCTGGTTTCCTTCATAGTCAAGGAAGGTTTTCAGCATGTGTGTGGGAGGTGGTAGGAGGTTGCAGGTCACCTCGACCTTGATATTTTTTTTTTGGGGTGGTGGGCAAGGTCACCAGAGGTTGCTGTTTTGGTCTCCTAAGGCAGCAACTCTATGGCCACGCTACCATGCCACCATCGTGCTGTCTCATTCTGAGACAAGTGGGTGCAAAGCAACTGCTGGTGGGGGGCCCAGAAGCAACTGAGATTCTGATTGAGGGTCAGAGAGTAAAAACTTTCTGCGCTGGTTTGCATGAAGATGAGGAGGTTGTAATCTTAAACGAGCAATAATATAAAACCCATTCCAATGTTATGCTCCATGACATGGAACAGTACCTTTGCCCACAATACCCATGCCCAACATGAACCCAAGTCATTCTGATCTCTGCCTGCACATCCATGTGACAATAGACAATAGGTGCAGGAGTAGGCCATTCGGCCCTTCGAGCCAGCACCGCCATTCAATGTGATCATGGCTGATCATTCCCAATCAGTACCCCGTTCCTGCCTTTTCCCCATATCCCCTGACTCCGCTATTTTTAAGAGCCCTATCTAGCTCTCTCTGAAAGCATCCAGAGAACCTGCCTCCACTGCCCTCTGAGGCAGAGAATTCCACAGACTCACAACTCTCTGTGAGAAAAAGTGTTTCCTCTCCGTTCTAAATGGCTTCCTCCTTATTTTTAAACTGTGGCCCCTGGTTCTGGACTCCCCCAAACATGTTTCCTGCCTCTAGCGTGTCCAAGCCCTTAACAATCTTATATGTTTCAATGAGATACCCTCTCATCATTCTAAACTCCAGAGTGTACAAGCCCAGCTGCTCCATTCTCTCAGCATATGACAGTCCCGCCATCCCGGGAATTAACCTTATAAACCTACGCTGCACTCACTCAATAGCAAGAATGTCCTTTCCTCAAATTAGGGAACCAAAACTGTACACAATATTCCAGGTGTGGTCACACTAGGGCTCTGTATAACTGCAGAAGGACCTCTTTGCTCCTATATTCGATTCCTCTTGTTATAAAGGCCAACATGCCATTCGCTTTCTTCACTGCCTGCTGTACCTGCATGCTTACTTTCATAGACTGATGTACAAGGACCCCAGATCCCATTGTACTTCCCCTTTTCCCAACTTGACGCCATTTAGATAGTAATCTGCCTTCCTGTTTTTGCTATCAAAGTGGATAACCTCACATTTATCCGCATTAAACTTAATCTGCCATGCATCTGCCCACTCCCCCAGCCTGTCCAAGTCACCCTGCATTTTCATAGCATCCTCCTCACAGTTCACACTGCCACCCAGCTTTGTCATCTGCAAATTTGCTAATGTTACTTTGAATGTGCCGACCCAATAGCCTGTTCAATGCCACTATCATGTATTCTCCCACCACCCCCCTTGGCATCACATTCCATGTAACCACCACTCTCTGTGTATAAAATAAATGTGACCCACTCATCTCCTTTAAACTATGCCCTCGCAATTTACACATTTACACCCTAGGATAAATGTTCTGATTGTCTACCCTATCTATGCTCTCATCAGTCTTAGCCTCTACTCGTGAAGCCCAGAATTGTGCACGATTTATCAGCTGCTTTCTAAACCTGTCCTTTCACTTGCATCAATTCACACACATACCCCACAAGACCCTTGGTTTCTGCACACGTGTATATTGTCTCTCCTTGTTCCTACCAAATTGTGTTGCCTCATTTTGCTGCATTAAAATTCACCTGCCTTGTGTCCCCTCATTTCACTCGTACTGTTGATATCCTGCTGCAGTTTGCACTGTCCTCTTCGCAATTAGCAACACGGCCAAATTTTGTACCATTTGCAAATTGGACTTGTTGTGGTCCACAGGTTGATATTGGATCAACAAAGCAATACTACATTGCTCCCTGGGGAAGGCTGCCATTCATCCTCAGTCCAAAAATTAACCATCCACTCGTGTCTTTTACTGAGCCACTTCATGTCCCTTACTATCAACAACCCTTTTATGCTCTATGCTTTGACTTACTGCTAAATATGTAATGCAGTCCCTTACCAAAAGCCTTCTGGAAGTACATGTACAATGCATTATCTGGTTTTTAAAAACATCTCCCAAAAATCAAATAAATTACCGATGTTGGAAGCCTGAAACCGAGATTGCATTCCCCTCCAGCTCTATCCATTAGCTCATTGAATGATTGTGTCAAATGAACTAAGCATCATTTACCCTTGCATCTGTGCTGGCTGGCCTTAATCCAGTCCCTGATCAGTGGTGGAAAACATTACCACTGGTTAAGAAAGAACTGCAGATGCTGGAACAATCAAAGGTACACAGAAAATGCTGGAGAAACTCAGCGGGTGAGGCAGCATCTATGGAGAGAAGGAATAGGCGATGTTTCAGGTCGAGACCCTTCTTCAGACTCATTGGTTAAATTGAGCAGCCTACAATTGCTGACCTCAAGAGTCAAGTGTTTCGTTGGTATATGTCCCAGATAGAACATTGAAATTCTTACTTTCAGCAGCACAACAGAATATGTAAACATGAGGAGGAACTTCTTTAGTCAGAGGGTAGTTAATCTGTGGAACTCATTGCCACAGAGGGCTGTGGAGGCAAAGTCCATGGCACAGTGAGACAAGTTCTTGATTAGAACGGGTTATGGGGAGAAGGCAGGAAAATGGGATTAGGAGGGAGAGATCAGCCATGATTGGATGGCAGAGTGGACTCGATGGGCCGAATGGCCTAATTGTTCTCTGTGAACTTATCAACATAATACTCTGTAAACAATATAATAACTGAAGGGGAACACAGAGACGGACAAAGACGCGCGCACACACACACACGCACGCACGCACGCACGCACGCACACACACACACACACACACACACCCACACACTCACACCCACACACACACACACACACACACACACACACACACACACACACACACACCCTTCCCCCCCCACATGATTGCTGTAAATATCACTCTACGCTTCTCCTTTACTTCCCACAAAATCCTCCACTTCTCATCTACCATTTACAGAACACTTTTGGATTCTCTTTTCTGTTTGCAGCTTACTTTTTTTTGCAGAAAACTGCCTTCATTTGTCCCTCATTTCAATTCTCACTTCCCCTCTAATTTTATAACCAGCTAGTTCCCTTTGGTATTTATAAGCCTAGGCAACTTATACGGCATAAGGATGTCCGGTAGGCATGAGGGAAGTTAATTTGCAGGTCTATGAGAAAAAAACTGTGTAAACAGAACTTTCTGCATTGTTGTACAGAAAACAGTATCAACGCGTTAATCTTCTACTTGATTGGGGATTCTTGGTTTCTTGGTCCTCCAAAATATTCCAAATAGAATTTAAACTGGAGGTGGTGAAGGGAGGGCTTAAGCCAGAAAGAGTTATTGGGAAGAAAGAGCTACTTTAAATTTAGTTGCATCTGGTTGGGTAACTATAGTTGGGTGGAGATTATTCCATGCTTTAATTGTGCGGGGGAAGAATGAATTTCTGTACACATCTGTCTTTGTAGCTGGGATCACAAATTGGATCGAATGCCCTCATCTGCTCTTAATTGGTTTGGGTTTGGTGTAGGTCTTGTAGTCTATGTCGAGCTGACCATTTAACATTTTGTAAAAACAGGGATGATCAGCCATGATCACAATGAATGGCGGTGCTGGCTCGAAGGGCCGAATGGCCTCCTCCTGCACCTATTTACTATGTTTCTATGTTTCTCCCCCCACCTCCAAACACCCAATCAATCTGAAGAAGGATGCAGACTCAAAACATCACCTATCCATGCTCTGGGAGATGCTGGCTGACCCGCTGAGTTGCTCCAGCACTTTGTCCCTTTTTGTGTACACAGCATTTGCATTCTTGTATCCATGGGGCGGCACGATGACGTAGAGGTAGAGCTACTGCCTTACAGCACCAGAGACCCAGGTTCGATCCTGACTACAGGTGCTGTCTGTACTGAGTTTGTACGTTCTCCCTGTGCACTTCGTGGGTTTTCTCCGGGTGCTCCGGTTTCCCCCCACACTCGAAAGACGTACAGGTTTGTAGGATAATTGGTTTGGTTAAATTGTCTCCAGCGTGTGTAAGATCGAAACAAAGAGGCATAGAAAATAGGTGCAGGAGTAGGCCATTCGGACCATCGAGCCTGCACCGCCATTCAATATGATCATGGCTGATCATCCAACTCAGTATCCTGTACCTGCCTTCTCTCCATACCCCCTGATCCCTTTAGCCACAAGGGCCAAATCTAACTCCCTCTTAAATATAGCCAATGAACTGGCCTCAACTACCTTCTGTGGCAGAGAATTCCGCAGATTCACCACTCTCTGTGTGAATTTTTTTTTTTTTCTCATCTCGGTCCTAAAAGATTTCCCCCTTATCCTTAAACTGTGACCCCTTGTTCTGGACTTCCCCAACATCGGGAACAATCTTCCTGCATCTAGCCTGTCCAACCCCTTAAGAATTTTGTACATTTCTATAAGATCCCCCCCCCCTCAATCTTCTAAATTCAAGCCGAGTCTATCCAGTCTTCCACTATCTAAGATAGTGCTAGTATGCGGGGATCTCTGGTCGGCGTAGACTTGATGGGTCGAAGGGCCTATTTCTAAACTAAATTAAACCAACATTAACTTGTTGGGCTGTTTATTGTTTTATAATGATTCAGTTTAGTGGTGCAGATGACCAGGTCTGCCATACCACATTTTTACACCACATTTTTAAATGAAAGCCAGTATTGTTTTGATTAGTATCTTTCTCTGCTCCATGAATATGTGTTGGCATAGTTTGAATTTTATATCATGAAATATCAAAAAAATAGCCTCATACGTGATAACTTGGGAAATGTGTTAACATCAGCTAAAATGTCATGTTTGGGCAATTTATTTGAGGCAGGCCTATGACAAAGATGCTGACTGCAGAATAAACTTAACATTTGTCACAACGTTGGGATTTTTGCGTTGTCGCTTGGATTTTTTTTTAACCAATATAGATTTCCAGGGGATAGACACAAAATGCTGGAGTAACAGCGGGATGGGCAGCATCTCCGGAGGGAAGGAACAGGTGACGTTTTGGGTCGAGACCCTTCATCAGACTGAGAGTCAGGCGAGTGGGAGACGGAGATAAGGAAGTGTAAGGTGTGAAAACGAGACATCAAAGGAGATAGACAAAATTGCTGGAGAAACTCAGCAGGTGCGGCAGCATCTATGGAGCGAAGGAAATAGGCAACGTTTCGTCCCGAAACGTTGCCTATTTCCTTCGCTCCATAGATGCTGCCGCACCCGCTGAGTTTCTCCAGCAATTTTGTCTACCTTCGATTTTCCAGCATCTGCAGTTCCCTCTTGAACATCAAAGGAAATGTAGCTCAAGGAAAATGTGAATAGATCATTGGAGAAGCTGACAACGAAGCGCAAAGAGATAAAATGTAATCTCGTAATCAGGGACACAGCTGGCTGATCGGAAAACTGGGAAGGAGGGGGGGGGGGGGGGGGAGAGAGGGAGAGCAAGGGTTACTTAAAGTTACACAAAAAAGCTGGAGAAACTCAGCGGGTGCAGCAGCATCTATGGAGCGAAGGAAATAGGCAACGTTTCGGGCCGAAACCCTTCTTCAGACTTACTTAAAGTTAGACAAGTCAATATTCATGCAGCTGGGGTGTCAGCTGCCTATAGATTTCCAGTGTGCCAGGTAACTTGTAGAAAGCACCCAAATCTATCTTTAGCATTTCATAAATATAGGGTTAGGCAAATTGATGGCAGAAAACATATCAGCCTTATTTGTAGAAACAAGGAACTGCAGATGCTGGTTTACAAAAATAAGAGACAAACCCATGGGTCAGGCAGCATCCCTAGAGAACATGGATAGGTAACGCTTTGGGTAGGGACCCTTCTTCAGAATGATTTTAGGAGGGGGGGGGGGGGGCAGGACAAAGCCTGGATGGATGCTAGGGTAGTGGGGATGGGAGAGGAGAAACAAGGAACTGCAGATGCTGGTTTACAAAACAAGGACACAAACCCAGCAGGTCAGGCAGCATTCCTAGAGAACATGGATAATGATGTTTTGGGTCAGGACTCTTCTTTAGACTGACGCTGTCTGGCCCAAAGATCCTATAGAAAGCAAGATGGATCACTCGACGGAGAAGACGTAGTACGGCCATGGGCAGATTCATGGGTCATTTTCGGCCCCATTTCCGTAACCGGCTTCCGTCTCCGCACCAAAGATCCCATCGTAGCGGAGCAAAGATAACTAGTGCGGAGACAGAAGCCGGCTACGGAAACATCCTCGCAAAAAAAAAAGTTATTTGGTAAAAATCTTCTCCTCATTTTCAGAATTTTAATTTATTAACACAAACTGTTCCCCCGCAACATCGATTACACTGCGGGTCGGGTCGGGTTACGGAAGTGGATGAAAAAAAGGCCCACGTTCCGCTCCGTTGCGTACTACACGTCAGCCCATTGCATTTAGCAGGAGTGATCTATCTTGGTTCTCTGGTCTGACCCGCTGAGTTACTCTAGCACTTTGTATCTTTTTTTATTTTGTATTTGTAGCGCTTTCAAAACTCAGACCATTCAGCCTCTCAATAACTTTCTTTGCCGACTCAAATCTTGCATGCTACAGCCAAATCATGTGTGGGTGCACAGGATATATCACGAGAGTGACCACTTTGTCCTCTATAGAATAGTGAATGTGTGAGCAATCTGGTTCAGTTCCACACCCCCACCTTTCTCTCAACAGCTCTGCAAATTCTTTCCTTTCACATGCATATCCTGTTCCCTTTTTAATGCTGCAATTGATTCTGCCTCTAATACTACAGTAGCAATGCATCACAGGCCAAAAAAAGGCCGCTTCCTTTTTGCTGTTACATTTGCCATTCACCTTCAATCTATATCTTATGCTTTTCTTTCTGCCAATGGGAAGTTTCTCTCTATTCACTCCACACAAAAAAACAATGCTGGAAGAACTCGGTGGGTCAGATCCACTTGACACCATTTTAAATTGTCCATAGTGTGTAGGATACTGCTGGTGTACAGGGATCACTGGTCAGCGTGAACCCGGTGGGCCAAAAGGCCCGTTTCACAATCGCAATCAATCACAATAATACTTTATTAGCCAAGTATGTTTAGCCACATACGAGGAATTTCATTTGCCAAATAAAAAGCAACGGAACACACAAAATACATTTTAACATAAACATCCACCGCAGTGACTCCTCCACATTCCTCACTGTGATGGAAGGCGAAAAAAAGTTCAAATCTCTTCCCTTCATTGTTCTCCCGCGGTCGGGGGACTCGATCCCTCCGTAAACGGGACGATCTTGACTCCTGTGGCCAGCGGTCGGGCCCTCCGCATCGGGGTGATCAGCTCCTGCAACGGGGGGGTGTCAGCTCCCCCGCTCCGAGCGATCTGACCTCGGGTCTGGGCTGGTCGAACCTCTGTATCGTTGGAGCTCAAGACATCCACGGTCTCTCCCGAGACTGTGAGCTCCCGATGGTGAAATCCGCAGGTGATCCCAGGCAAAGGATCGGCTCCGATGTTAAGTCCACGCCCCGCGGTGGGTCTCAAGTCAGTCGAAGGAGGCCTCCAGCTCCATCGATGTTAGTCCGCAGAACGACCGGAGATGCGATCCGGAAAATAATCACATCTCCGGCAAGGTAAGAAACTGAAAACAAGTTTCCACCACCCCGCACCCCCTCCCCCCACATACAACAAACAGGAGAATTTTTACACAAACTTTTAACACACTAAAAAAAATTTAAATAGACGAAAAAACAGACAGACTGTTGGCGGGGCTGCCAATCGTGCAGCGCCCCCGGTGGTATTTCCACGCTGTATCCGTAAACTAAACAAAATGGGAGTAAAGACAACCAAATATTGAGGAAGGGACCACCCAAAACGTCACCCATTCCTTCTATCCAGAGATGCTGCCTGTCCCGCGGAATTACTCCAGCATTTTGTGTCCATTTTCAAATATTGAGAGGCTTGCTAGGAGCTACTTATAGCGAAACAAACTGTATGCTGTTGTATCACCAGGATGGGGGAGATGATGCAAAGATGTTACCCAGGCTGAGGGTAATGAACCAGTTAGTTGTCCCGAAACCAAGTGCAGGCTCGGCGATCATTTCTCTGAGCACCTCCGCTCAGTCCACCGAAACCTACCTGATCTCCCGGTTGATAAACACTTTAACTCCCCCTCCCACACTGACCTTTCTGTCCATGGCCTCCACCATTGTCAGAGTGAGGCCCAGTGCAAATTGGAGGAACAGCACCTCGTATTTCGCTTGGATAGCTTGCACCCCAACGGTATGAAGATTGACTTCTCTTAACTTCAAGTAACCCTTGCTTTCCCTCTCTCTCCATCCCTCCCCCTTTCTGTTCTCTGACCAGTCTTACTGTCTCTGGCTACATTTTATCTCTGGTTACCTTCTCCCAGCTAACAGTGATCTATTCTACATTTTCCTTGATCTCCATTCCCTATGTCCTGGTTTCGCATCTTACACTTCCTTATCTATGTATCTCCCTCTCCCCTGACGTCAGTCTGGAGAAGGGTCTCGACCCAAAACGCCACCCATTCCTTCTCTCCAGAGATGCTGCCTGTCCTGCTGAGTTACTCCAGCATTTTGTGTCTATCATCAGTTAGTAGTTGAATGCTCGGATATAATTTTCTTTTAAGAGAAAGTAAATTCAGTCTTCAGTGTTTTAAACTGAGCAGAGACATTCATTCTGGGGTCACTCATTGCAATCTGCACAAAGTGGTTTTTACTGTTGTTTTCCTGTTCGCATTGTGAATATCAGTTCAGTGGATCACAAAGAAGTATTTATACTATGCATTGGCTAACATTTCTATTACCAACACTAAACAAAGGGACACATTCATGAAAAAGCTTTTTATTTGCTCGCTGTTCTTGCCCAGAGTTGGAGGGGAGATTCCAATTTAAATAACAATATGGATTAGAGTGTTGATTATGAATTTACATCATTGATTTTACTATTGGGAAGTTAATTGATTTAACGTGGAAAGTTTCATGAATTACGTTGCAAATACATTAAATTCTGCCACATTTGCCACTAACAGAGGAGAGGGAAGCAAGAGTGAGGGAAAAAGAAAATTGATTCTTTTCTCGGGACCCCCGGAGGTGGAGGCGAGACTTAGTTTAGTTTAGAGATACAGTGCGGAAACAGGCCCGTCGGCCCACCGCGTCCGATCCGACCAGCGATCCCCACATATTAACACTTTCCCACACACACTAGGGACAATTGACAATTTTACCAAGCCAATTAGCCCTCAAAACTGCGCATCTTTGGAGTGTGGGTGGAAACTGGTGCTCCTGGAGATAACCTACAGGGAGAATGTACAAACTCCGTACAGTAGTCAGGATCGAACCCGTGTCTCTGGCGCTGTATAGCCGCAACTCTACCGTTGCTCCACCCTATACTTTATAGCAGCTTATAAAATCATGAGAGGCATCGATACAGTAGCAAGTTAGGACAGTTTTCTCAGGGTGGAAATGTCAAAGACTAGAGGGCCTAGCTTGATGGTGAGAGGGGTAAGGTTCAAAGGACATACACTTGGCATGTTTATTACACAGTGAGTGGTGGGTGTCTGGGACATGTTGCCAGGGTTAGAGGCAGATGGTGACATTTACAGGACTTTTAGTTAAGCACATGGAAATGCAGGGAATGCGATGATATGGATCGTGTGCAGACAGATGAGATTAGTTTAAGAGCAGGAATTAGTTTATCTTGGCATCGTATTCGACACAGATACCCTGGGCCAAAAGGCCTGTTCCTGTGCTGTTGTTTTCTATGTCGGAAGGAACTGCAGATACTGGTTTAAACCGAAGATAGATACATAATGCTTGAGTAACTCAGTTGGACAGGCAGCATGGAGAGAAGGAATGGGTGATGTTTTGGGTTGAGACCCTTCTTCAGACTGATCGGTCTCAAGAAGTCCGAGGTGGCACCGACCGCATTTCACATGTTCTTGCTGTTTCATTGAAAATTGCCTTCTGCGATCATTACTACGGTTTGTATCAGTGTGCTGAGACATTGCTGTAATTTCTACATAGTGAAACCAAAATGTATAAAAATGGCCTTTATTAAAATCTGACAATGTGCATTTTTAACCACATGTGATTTTTTTTTCTATTACAAATCTCAAATTGTGGAGTGCACAATTCACACACATACACACACACACCCACACACCCACACACACACACACACACACACACACACACACACACACACGCGCGCACACACACAATAATAGCGCAATAATAATAATATAGCAATGCTTTCAAGTCATTGTATTCCGAGTTGGAAATCTGAACATTGAGGTTGCTAAAATATATTCTTATCCAGGTATAAATCCCAAAAGGTACACAAAAATGCTGGAGAAACTCAGCGGGTGCAGCAGCATCTATGGGCGAAGGAAATGGGCAACGTTTCGGGCCGAAGCCCTTCTTCAGATCTTTTGAATCCCAAAAGGTCTGAAATGAATGCAGTTAAATTATTATTTGTTGGGACTGAATAAGTAATCTGTATTTTCCAGCATGCATCATCGGATGTGGAAAGGATGATCCTGGGAAACAAGTGTGACATGAATGAGAAAAGACAAGTGTCAAAAGAGCGAGGGGAGAAGGTAAGGCAACAAAAATGGTTCCTTGTTTTTAAGACTAATTGTTCAGGTGTATTTTTCTTTTGGCTAATGCTTATTGTTACTTTTCCCACTAGTTAGCGATAGATTACGGGATTAAGTTCCTGGAAACCAGTGCAAAATCCAGCATAAACGTTGAAGAGGTAAGAAACCAGGAGAAATTTGTGCAAACTGATTTAATGTACAAATAAATGTATGTGTTTATTGTGTAGCCTGAACTTACCAACCACTGAGTGGGTACCATCTCCCCAGGATAGCAATGTCAAGTACTAGGGGTGTAGGAAGGAACTGCACATTATGGTCTAAACCGAAGATAGACACAAAAAGCTGGAGAACTCATTGGGACAGACAGCATCTCTGGAGAAAAGGAATACATGACCCGAAACGTCACCCATCCCTTTGCTCCAGAGATTCTGCCTGACCCGCTGAGTTTTTTGTGTCTATCTTCACTTATTAGAGGGCCAAGCTTTAATATCAGGGGGGCAAGATTAAAGGCGATGTTTAATTTAGCATCCCGTTTGGCACAGGCATCATGGGCTGAAGGGCCTGTTCCAGTGTTGGACTGTTTTATGTTCGAATTTATATTGAAAATGAATTTGTTACAAAAATTCTGAAATTAGAACAAATATTTGTCTGGGCCGGCAGCATCTGCAGGCGACGAGACAATGAGCAGTTCATGCTGATCTTTGATCAAATAACATTAGAGACAGTGAAGTTTGCAGAAAGGGGAGGAAAGGAAAGGACATCATAACCGATCAAATCTACTTGACCTTATCCACTGCCTCGAGGATATCAAGTGTTGGATGGCCCAGAACTTCCTCCAACTAAACAAGAGTAAGCCTGAGGTCATCCTTCGCGGCCCCTCGGACTCAATCAAATTGATAGCAGGCAGCCTTGGAAGCCTTACCCCATTACTCAAACCTCACGTCAAAAACCTTGGCATGATATTTGACTCGGCATTGAAATTTGACAAACAAGTCAATGCCGTGGTAAAAGCTAGCTTCTTTCAGCTTCGGACGATAGATAAAATAAACCAATTCCTCCAGTTTAATGACCTTGAAAAGATCATCCACACATTTATCTCCTCCCGCTTCGATTACTGCAACTCCCTTTACACTGGCATCAGCCAATCTTCCCTGTCTGGCATGCAACTAGTCCAAAACGCCACAGCGAGACTCCTGACGGGCATCCGATAAAGGGACCACATCACCTCGATTCTGGCCTCGCTCCACTGGCTCCCTGTGCGGTTCCGAATAAATTTCAAGATCCTTCTTTATGTCTACAAAGCCCTCAACGAGCTTGCCCCCACCCTGCATCAAAAGTCTGCCTACCCACCACACCACCTCCAGGTCCCGCAGATTGGCCGACTTGGGGATACTGAACATCCCGCGGTCTAGGCATAAGCTCAGGGGCGACCGCGCCTTTACGGTTGCAGTTCCTAGACTGGAACAGCATCCCTCTTCCCATCAGAACTGCCCCCTCCATCGACTCCTTTAAGTCAAGACTTAAAACTAATCTTTACTCTCAAGCCTTTCTTGACGTCCTCTGAGTGAGGGCTATATGTATGTATTTATGTAATCTATGAACGAATGTTGTATAACGTTAGTACCTCCACCATTGGAAAGCACTTTGGCCAACGAGAGTTGTTTTTTAAATGTGCTATAGAAATAAAAGTGACTTGACTTGATTTGATAGTGTTTGCGACAAGGTAGGAGAGAGTGAATGACGAAAGAAGAGGTACAAGATGAGGTGTAATTGAAGTGGCCCAATTTATTGAGTAGGGGGTGAACTTCTTTGAAATATGGGGCAGATAAGTAAACAGCAGATGGATGTAATGGTTAATTTACTGAACTGGTTACCTGAGGCAGCTGAACAAATCATATTCACTTGTGGAGTCTGGGACTGCAATAACTGCGGAAATTTGTGTTGCCGTAAAAACTTGTCAATTGTTTCAACAATTTATTTCGGATGAAATCTGGCCCAATCTAGCCTATGTGTGATATTATGATTCCATTTCTTTAAACTCTAGTTCTGTATATACAACATGGGACAATGGTGGCATCGTGATTATGATACAGCATTGGGACCGTGACACACAAATATCTTTATTGGGGATAACATGCATGTAGCCATCTGTGACTAGCTGAGTTCCTCAAGCAGTTTGCTTTTGACTGTAGCTAGCAGTTGCTGCTTCATTCATGTATTTGAGGACAGATATCCTTCCTGAATCTGGTTTTGTCCTTGTGACTCAAGACCCACCGCAATACGCTTGACTGCTAACTGCGCCTGAAATAGCCCAGCAATCAGATTAATGGCTAGTCTTGCCAACAACGAGGGGGCACGGAGGCCCAGCGGTAGAGCTGCTGTCTTACGGCACCAGAGACCCGGGTTCAATCCCGACTACGGGTGCTGTCTGTACAGAGTTTGTACGTTCTCCCCATGACCTGTGTGGGTTTTCTCTGAGATCTTCGGTTTACTCCCACACTCCAAAGACGTACAGGTTTGTAGATTAATTGGCTTGGTATAAATGAAATTATCACTGTGTGTAGGATAGTGTTAATGCTCAGGGATCGCTGGTCAGTGCAGACTCGGTGGGCCGAAGGGCCTGTTTCAGCTCTGTATCTCTAAACTAAACTAAACATCCACCACTGTAAATTAATTTCTCAAAGATGATTTTAGTTCCTTGGTCAGCTGCCTTCTCTTGTTTATTTTCCCTGGCTCCACTCTGCATAAACCCTTTGCTTTGTCGACCCTGTTCCCAGCTCATTTGGTTTTCTCATCGTCTTTTCTGTCTCGAAGCTTGTTTCAATTTGTACCATGCATGCATCAACTTCAATTAAAATAAATAGCCGATGAGATGAACATTTCTATATATGGTAACACTGATGCAGGTTATTTGGGTGTAATGGTGACATTATTGATTGAACGAAAGATACAGCATGGAAACAGGCCCTGCGGCCACTGAGTCCACATTGACTATCGATCACCCGTTCACACTAATTCTACATTATCCCACACCCTACACATTAGGGACAATTAGAGACAAATTTGGGCACCATATCTGAGGAAGGATGTGCTGGCTGTGGAGAGGGTCCAGAGGAGGTTTACAAGAATGATTCCAGGAATGAGTGGGTTAGCATCTGATGAGCGTTTGACAACACTGGGCCTGTACTCGCTGGAGTTTAGAAGGTTGAGGGGGGACCTCATTTAAACTTACAGAATAACGAAAGGCATAGATAGAGTGGATGTGGAGAAGATGTTTCCACTGGTGGGAGAGTCTAGGATCACTGGTCATAGCATCAGAATTAAAGGGCGCTCTTTTAGAAAGGAGGTGAGGAGGAACCTCTTTAGTCAGAGAACAGTTCATCTGTGGAACTCATTGCCACAGAGGAATGTGGAGGCCAAGTCAGTGGATATTTTTAAGGCAGAGATAGACAAATTCTTGATTAGGACGGGTGTCGTTATGGGGAGAAGGCAGGAAAATGGGATGAGGAGGCAGAAATCGTCCGTGATTGAATGGCGGAGTAGACTCGATGGGCCGAATGGCCTAATTCTACTCCTATAACTTGTGAACTTGCGACAGCACCTGAGGCTGGCGTTGAGCTAGGTTCTCCGGTGCTATGAGGCAGCTTGCAGGGTTTCGGCCCGAAACGTTGCCTATTTCCTTCGCTCCCTAGATGCTGCCTCACCCGCTGAGTTCCTCCAGCATTTTTGTCTACCTTCATAATGAAAGATGATGGAATCACACATCAGCTCTGGGTTCTGTACAAGTAACGTTTGCAACCTTTCGTTCGAAATATGGCTGTGTCTAGTGACCTCTGAAACCAAAATGAAACACAAGCAAAATACGGTGGAAGTTGAAAATGTGAAATGGAAACAAAATGCTGGCTGTACTTTGCAGATCAGCACGCATTGGAAAAGACAGGAATTAGAAGGATGAGGGGGGGGTCTTATAGAAACATATCAAAATTATAAAAGGACTGGACAAGCTAGATGCAGGAAAAATGTTCCCAATGTTGGGCGAGTCCAGAACCAGGGGCCACAGTCTTAGAATAAAGGGGAGGTCATTTAAGACTGAGGTGAGAAAAAACGTTTTCACCCAGAGAGTTGTGAATTTATGGAATTCCCTGCCACAGAGGGCAGTGGAGGCCAAGTCACTGGATGGATTTAAGAGAGAGTTTGATAGAGCTCTAGGGGCTAGTGGAGTCGAGGGATATGGGGAGAAGGCAGGCACGGGTTATTGATAGGGGATGATCAGCCATGATCACAATGAATGGCGGTGCTGGCTCGAAGGGCCGAATGGCCTCCTCCTGTATCTATTTTCTATGTTTCTACAACACCTAGTGATTCAGGTCAATGGCCTTGCATAAGAATAACTGGGAAAAAGTTGACAAATAATAATAATAATAATAATAATAATAATAATAATAATATATTTTATTGTCATTGCACATCAGTGCAACGAGATTTGGTATGCAGCTTCCATCCGATGTAAAAAAATAAATAATAATAAACTGTGTGATGTGACCATCCGAGGGAGACAGTCCAGGGGGGATGGGGGGGCACTCAGCAGGGCCGGTTCAGAGCCGCTATAGCTCAGGGAATGAAGTTGTTTCCGAGTCTGGAGGTTTGGGCGTAGAAGGCCTTGGAACGTCTGCCGAAGGGAAGTAGTTCGAACAGTCCGTTACAAGGGTGTGAGGAGTCTTTATGGATGCTGACGGCCTTCCTGGGGCACCGTGTGTGGTAGATACCCTCCAAGGCTGGTAGCTGTGTCCCAATTAATCTTCTGCGCTCTGTGGACGACGCGCTGAAGAGCTCTCCTCTCCGCCTCCGTGCAGCTGAGATACCACACAGAGATGCCATACGTTAATATGCTCTCTGTGGTGCAGCGGTAGAAGGTTGTCAGCAGCTGTTGGGGCAGACCAGTCTTTTTTAATGCCCTCAGGAAGAACAGCCGTTGCTGTGCCTTCTTGACCAGCGCAGTGGTGTTGGTGGACCATGTGAGGTCCTCTGAAATGTGAGTGCCCAGAAACTTAAAGCTGGACACTCTCTCCACACTGTTCCCGTAGATGGAGATTGGGGCGTATTCTCCATTATGGGACCTCCTGAAGTCAATAATCAGCTCCTTGGTCTTGGAGGTGTTTAGTGACAAGTTGTTACGTGTGCACCAGTCCGCCAGGTTCTGCACCTCCGCTCTGTATTTTGTTTCATCACCGTTGGTGATCAGCCCAATCACTGTTGTGTCGTCTGCAAACTTCACGATGGTGTTGGTGTCGAATCCTATGAAATATTATGTGTAGGAAGGAAGTGCAGGTTTAATGTTTGCTGGTTTAAACCAAAGATATACACAAAGAGCTGGAGTAACTCAGTGGGTCAGGGAGGCAGCAACAATGTCCATCAACCTTCAATATTAGCTCCTGATTAGTACGGGTGTCCATGGCTATGGGGAGAAGGCAGGAGAATGGAGTTGAGAGGGAAAGATAGATCAGCCATGATTGAATGGGGGGGGAGTAGACTTGATGGGCCGAATGGCCTAATTCTGTTCCTATCACATGAGCATGTACACTTTTTTCTGCATACTAGTGCTGTGTGACTTGATTTTTTGTTTTCATTTTTAAAAATCAAGATTATTCTCATCTTTATCTTCAGAAATGCCAAACGTTTGGAATCTTTGAGTAAAAATGGTTGGGATTCTGAAAGGTGAAAGCGTTCAGTGTTTTCAGCTTCTTGCTTGCATCTAAAAGTGATTTCTCTAAATGACTGGCATGTTAGAGTCGAGTGTTCTTGTCACGCCATTTCAGGAAGCGCTGCTGTTGGCGGGGAATAGTACACACATGAAGCTGACCACCAGTTAAACCTGTACATGATTGTGTGCAGCAAGTGCAGAGGTGGCATAGCAATCTTTGATCAGTCAGGAAGCTGTGTCTTTTTTGGAGGGGGTTTGATGCTAAATGTGCAGCTTTTAACACCGTGACTCTGTACACTCTGGAGTTTAGAAGGATGAGAGGGCATCTCATTGAAACATATAAGATTGTTAAGGGCTTGGACACGCTAGAGGCAGGAAACATGTTCCCGATGTTGGGGGAGTCCAGAACCAGGGGCCACAGTTTAAGAATAAGGAGTAAGCCATTTAGAATGGAGACGAGGAAACACTTTTTCTCACAGAGAGTTGTGAGTCTGCGGAATTCTCTGGTGTAATCGTGGCATCGGGTGAGCTGCCGCTGATGATCCAGAAGGGCATGCTGGCCGAGGTGGACACGCTGAACAGCCACACTTACGGAGCCCGCAGCCGGTCCCAATGTGGTTCCAGCTCCAGCCGTGCGCAGCTCTGGCAGCGAGTTAGGGTTAGGGGTAGGCATTTTCCTCTCAGTGGAAGATTCTCTGAGGGCGGTGGAGGCAGGTTCTCTGGATGCTTTCAAGAGAGAGCTAGATAGGGCTCTTAAAAATAGCGGAGTCAGGGGATATGGGGAGAAGGCAGGAACGGGGTACTGATTGGGGATGATCAGCCATGATCACATTGAATGTCGGTACTGGCTCGAAAGGCCAAATGGTCTACTCCTGCACCTATTGTCTATTGTCTATTGACTCCATTTCTGTAACCACAGCTACATATAACAGTCGCTTATTTCTTTTGTTGCAGGCATTTATCACACTTGCACGAGATATCATGACAAAGCTAAACAGGAAAATGGTACGTAAATGTTTCTGGGGCTGTAAGATGCTCTTGTCGAAATGTGGTGCTCGGACCTGTTTAAAAATGCTGAGAGGTGTTTCTTCCCACTGGGACTGCTGGACCGGGAGAGGCTGTGACTTCACTGCCGCTTAATGGCACCCTCCTTGTGTGCTTTACCCACTCTTCCTGACTCTGCTCACAAGGTCATAAGTGCTAGGAGCAGAATAAGGCCATTCGGCCCATCAAGTCTACTCCGCTATTCAATCAAGGCTGATCTAACTCTCCGTCCTAACCCCAATCTCCTGCCTTCTCCCCATAACCCTGACACCCATACTAATCAAGGATCTATCTATCTCTGCCGTAAAAATATCCTTTGACGGCCTCCACAGCCTTCTGTGGCGACAGGCCGAGGTGCCAAAAGGGCTGTAGATTTTAACTTTCGTGACCCATGTCTGATATCTACTTGAACTTTGGCACAGATTTATATGAAACATCACTGATAAGGAATTCATAACTCAGTGTAAAAAGTTGCACACTAATTAATTAAGCTAATTAGAAAAAGTAACAGAGCCCTCTTGTGCTCAATAATATATAGCTGTAGGTACACAAAAAAGCTGGAGAAACTCAGCGGGTGCAGCAGCATCTACGGAGCGAAGGAAATAGGCAACGTTTCGGGCCCGAAACGTTGCCTATTTCCTTCGCTCCATAGATGCTGCTGCACCCGCTGAGTTTCTCCAGCTTTTTTGTGGACCGATTTTCCAGCATCTGCAGTTCCTTCTTAAACACAATATATAGCTGTATATGGGAACATTGAATACGGGATTGCCGCAGAGATTCTGGGTTTCACCGGCTCCTGAACCCGCCTAATTAATGGGTGAGGGCAGATCCCGTGTGTTCCCCCGTTTACTGAACCCCACTGACTGTCAGTGTGCAGAGTGGGGGTCACGGCCATAGTGGGACTGGGGCAGTGCCAGGCTGGGGGAAGGTTAAGGCATCTTCCACTGAGAGGAAAATGCCTAACCCTAACCCGCCCCTTTCCAGAGCTGCCCATGGCTGGAGCTGGAGCCGCTTTGGGATCGGCTGCAGGCTCCGTACGTGTGGCCGCTCAGCGGGTCCACCTCGGCCAGCATGCCCTTCTGGATCACCAGCAGCAGCAGCCCACCCGATGCCACGATTACACCGAATGTCAACATGGTGGGGAACAGCACTATCCTGCATGCTGCCCGGACCGCCTTCAGCACCCCCATAGCGCCGGCTTCATCAGTCCGCCCGCCCGCGCGCTCGCTCGCTTGCTGCAACACCGGCCGGCCGACAGCCCGACCGACCCTTCACAGCACCCGCCGGACGACTGACTGACCCCCTCTCTTCCCTCCTGCTGCTCAGATCAGCCCACGGCCACCTTCAGCACCCCGATAGCGCCGGCTCCATCACGGAAGTCCTCAGAAAAAAAAAAATACGCCTGCGGGCTGGATGTTTTCGTGTTAAGGGCAGGATCTGGCCCGTGGGCCGTAGGTTGACGACCCCTGTCCTAACCCTAACCCTCTTCCACTGAGAGGTAAATGCCTAACCCTGACCCTGACCCTAATCCTAACCCCAGCTCTACATTTTTATATTGCATCTTTAGTTCACAGTTCACAACATCATAACTTTACAAAGATAAATCAGTTATAAAACAAAATAACCAGCAAGTGGTTGCATTCCCTTTCTCCCTTCGATACCTTGCTGTTGTTGTGATGCAATTAGGAGGCAGCCATGATCCCAGTGTGCGCGCTGCCTAGCTAGCATGAAACAAAGCGTGGGATTGGTCAATTGGCGTCCGACTCAATGTCAAACGTGCTTTGATTGGACAGTTACTACTCGGGAATTTGGAGCAATGCTAAAGACTGCCATTTACAAATATCCTGTGCATGCTAGAGAAAACAATGTGGGCAAAGCTTTGTTGAAATTCTGCTTCATCAGAAATCCTTTAATTAAACTTAAACGCTGCAGTAATCCAGCTTGTACTAAGTAGATGTTGTGCTTCCTGGGTCCCCAGTCTTTCCAAACCACAGGATTGTCTGATGTTTAAATGGTTGCCTGTGGATTTGCTAGGAGGGGGGAGAGGCCACTGCTCCCTCATCCTGGTGCTTGGTAAACTATTTGAGAACTTTTCAGGAAACTCTCTGTAATGGACCATTTGTGATTCTCAAAATCATTTGTTTAGAGTCACAGTGTGAAACAGCGTAGAAACAGGCCCTTTGGTCTAATTTGCCCACACTGACCAACATGTCCCAGCTACTCTAGTCCTATCTAGTGGCCGATTAGGAAAAGGGGAGATGCAACGAGACCTGGGTGTCATGGTACACCAGTCATTGAAAGTAGGCATGCAGATGCAGCAGGCAGTGAAGAAAGCGAATGGTATGTTAGCTTTCATAGCAAAAGGATTTGAGTATAATAATAATAATAATAATAATAATTTATTTATAGAGCACTTTAAAAACAATCATAGTTGCAACAAAGTGCTGTACATCACTAATCATTGACAAAAAAGTTAATACACACCAATAATAACAATCAAAAGAAATAGGAGCAGGGAGGTTCTACTGCAGTTGTACAGGGTCTCGGTGAGACCACACCTGGCGTATTGTGTACACTTTTGGTCTCCTAACCTGAGGAAAGACATTCTTGCCATAGAGGGAGTACAGAGAAGGTTCACCAGACTGATTCCTGGGATGTCAGGACTTTCATATGAAGAAAGACTAGATAGGCTCGCCTTGTACTCGCTAGAATTTAGAAGATTGAGGGGGGGATCTTATAGAAACTTACAAAGGGGTTGGACAGGCTAGATGCAGGAAGATTGTTCCCGATGTTGGGGAAGTCCAGAACAAGGGGCCACAGTTTAAGGAGAAGGGGAAAATCTTTTAGGACCGAGATGAGAAAAACATTTTTCACAGAGTGGTGAATCTGCGGAATTCTGTGCCACAGAATGTAGTTGAGGCCAGTTCATTGGCTATATTTAAGAGGGAGTTAGATGTGGCCCAGCCTACTCAACCTATTCTGTACGTGGAACTCAGACCCTCTAGTCCTGGAAACCTCCTTGTTTCATTTTCTTCAATTGCCCATTCCTTCCACCCTGCTTTGTTGGTCAGTTGGCTTTGGTAAGTTATAACATGGTCGCTGGTGTGTGGGGTAGTGTTAGTGTACGGTGTGATCGCTGGTTGGCGCGGACCTGGTGGGCAGAAGGGCATGTTTCCGCGCTGTATTTTTAAAGTCTTAAAATCTTATGAATGCTGTTCACCAGTCTGTCTTTAGACATTTGTAACAATACATTTCTGTTTCTAGAATGAAAACAGCCCTCCAGGAGGAGGTGGTCAAGTGAAAATCACCGCCAAGAACCAGTCAAAGAAAAGCAGCTTCTTCCGCTGTACGCTGCTTTGATGGACTTACAATGACAGACTGCAGCATCCTTAGGGCAACCTTCTTTGCTTTCCCGAAAGCACATTGTTGATCAGCCTCTGAAAATAATTCCACCTGCTGCTGCTGCTGCCGAGAGCTCGCTGTTTGCAGATAGCCTGTTGGTCTTCCCCGAGTGAGGTGGGCAGATACACAAGTGCCATCCCTAGCCCACCCCCTCACTTCGCTCTTCCCATCTCCCCCCCCCCCCCCCCCCTTCCCCCCACCCCTAAACCCACCCAAGCCCAGTTGGCTCATGTTGACCATTTGTGACAGAAAATGGAGGAATTGGAGGTACAGGACTATGCGGCGTGGACTTGTTGAATCTGGACTGCCTACTGTAGAACCATTGTCAGTGTTGGGAACCATCCATACAGTATCAATACAGCCAAAATCACCTTTGATGCCAACAAACTCCTTGCAACTTGTGTTTGTGTTCCCATTCCCAAATGCTTTAGCCTTCTATCTCTTGTCCTTCTCTCCGCTCTCCTCTTTAAAGCAACTACATCTGGATCTCATTTTTTTCCTGTTTCAATTTAGCCATGCAGATTGGCCTAGCCAGGTTAACATGAATGTTGAAAGCTGTGGCCCTGGACAGGTTGAACTTCTCTGAATGCCCGTTTTGTTTGGCCGCATGCCCTGAACTAAAAGCTACGAAGATGACTTGTATCTTGATGTTTGTCCAGTGAACCTTTCTTGCGATGGGTTGCATCGGCCAGCCTGGACTTGGGGCGTGAGTTAGATGTGGATTGTTTGTAGCACTGGGACTTGTTGACGTTGTGTTAAGATGGAAAAATCTGATGTGGACCCTGTTGTTTGCCGGTGACATTTGCCTCTCCCTTTAACTGAAAGCATCTGTGTGAGAGCATGTGGAGCTAAGGCACTATATGCTTAGCTGTGATGGATCAAGGGCCACTCAATACCCACGGGCCATGTGCCAGCAAGGAATTAGCTCCTTGAGAGGCAGAGTGATGAAACAGCTGGTGATAGAGAACGTGGGCAAAGCGCTCAGAATAGGCGACTGGATTGTAGAGGGTGCGGGTAGGCGGAGGAGGATGTGTGGCACGGTGGCACAGCGGTAGAGTTGCTGCCTCACAGCGCCAGAGACCCGGGTTTGATCCGGGATCTCCAGTTTCCTCCCACACTCCAAAGGCATGTAGGTTGATTGGCTTGGTATAATTGTAAATTGTTCCTAGTGTGTGTAGGATAGTGTAAGTGTGCGGGCATCATTGGTTGGCACGGTCTTGGTGGGCCGAATGGCCTGTTTCCGTGCTGTATCTCTCAACTAAACTAAAGGATGCCCATTATTTGGAAGCTGGCAAGATATGTACAAGGGATGAGTGGCCAGGTGTGGGTGTTGATTGAAGAAGCTGTCTCTGGTATTGCCTGACTCTGCCCTGCTCCCTATTCGAAGCCCCACTTGAGAACCAGTACCTTCCCAGGTGATGCCAACTAACCACGGACACCTTTCCCCCTGCGTACTGTTGAGCCCCCACCCACCCTCTCACTGATGTAGGTCATGATTCTATATGTTCCAGTTCCCCTCCCCTCTCCTTTCAGTCTGAAGAAGGTTCATCGCCCATCCTTTTTCTCCAGAGATGCTGTCTGACCCACTGAGTCACTCCAGCACTTTTGTGTCTATCTTCGATCCTAATGTTCTTTAATGACAACCCCTCTGGACTTTGTACTGCCCTTGTCACTTGATTCCAGATACAAACCTTGCCTCTGTGTCTGTTGTGGACAGTGTAACAAATGTAATCAGATTCAAGTGGCTTTGTTATACAGCGCTATTAACCCTTCTCCCCACCATCCTCTTCAAAGCTTCTCGTACAGAGGTCGATATACACGGGGTGCCAGAGCACTGGACTGATGAATGTTTCTTGCATACCATAGCTAAAGCCATTGCGTGGTAATGGCAGAGAATCTATCTGCTGCCCTTTAACACGCAAACCTCCATTAGCATTCTGTTGACAAGCTGCCTACTATTTCATTGTCTAAAGACATCCAACTAATGTCTTTGATTTTAACAAAAGTTTTACTGAAAGGAAAACCACTGGATATGATCAGAGATGCAACAAACTCTGACATTTTATTGGCAATTGCTGTAAGAATGTGTACACACACATGCCTGTCTTCATGAGCAACAATCTTCAGCCTGTAATGACTATTATCAAATAATGCTTCTTGATGCAGCCCTACAGTGGAGTATATGCTCTGATGTATTAAAAAAAAATGTTTTTTTGCTATTTTCTTAACTGTAGCTATGCTAAATTATACGTACATCACGGAAGCCCGTAGGAAGTTTACTTTCCGCATGGCGAGAGTGAGGTTTCTAAAAGAAACTATTTGCATTGGTATTAAATGCTTTCTTATTGTGAACTTGTTCACAACACTGCAACACAGTAAGTTGGCAAAACTGGGCTTTAGCTTGCAATACAGATACTAATTATCAAAAAAAAACTTATTCCCTGTGGATTTTGAATGAATTTTATTTCATAAAATGATCAATGTGTACGGTTTACAAAAAAAAACAGCTTTTACTGTGGAAGAGAAAGCATATTCGCAGCAGTATTACTCTCCAGAGCTGCATTTTATCCTTTAAGAAGGAACTGCAGATGCTGGAAAATCAAAGGTACACAAAAATGCTGGAGAAACTCAGCGGGTGCAGCAGCATCTATGGAGCGAAGGAAATAGGCAACGTTTCGTCCCGAAACGCTCCATAGATGCTGCTGCATCCGCTGAGTTTCTCCAGCATTTTTGTCTACCTGCACTTTATCCTTCATTGTTAATAAACTACTTCAGTGTTTCTTTTTAATCTGGGTCCTGTGGAATGCAGAGTTTGCAGTAACTGAGCGCACGTCAACGTGTGCCCATCACTGTGTATCATGTTGCATCGAAACTGTTCAATCCTTCTAGGAAGACATTTTTTTTATTACCTTAGTTTGTCAATAACACCTACCAGGGTCCATCAATAATTTTATTGCAATGTAAATTAAAATACGTAATCACACTCCCCTCTTCTCTAGCCTTTTCCGCAAAGGCTTTGGAGATTTTTAAATGTTTTTTTTTTTAATTAACTCTAAACATTTGAGAGAATATTTGAAAGACCCTGACAATATTGTATGTACCTGCAGCTAAATGAATAGGATGGGTTCCTATGATAAGTGTTTTAACATTTGAATGCGATTAATTTGTGTACTGATGTTCTGTAAAGTAAACTTGGTGGGTTTTATTATTCAGTGTGGACTTTTTTATAATGAGTCTCAAATAAAAATTAAATGCCAGAACGAGAAATGGTCTTTGCTTGTCTGTAGTTCCACCGTGTTCAATTGGTAGTATTTGGTAGAGTTCCCCTAATTTAACCTGCAGCATTCCGTGATCTGTGAGTGGTGTTAATTCCAGGAAAATATAGCTTTAGTTTAGAGATACAGTGCGGAAACAGGCCCTTCGGCCCACCGAGTCCGTGCCGACCAGCGATCCCTGCACACTTACATTATCATACACACACTCACACACACACACTAGGAACTATTCACAATTTTACTGACGCCAATTAACCTACAATCCTGTACTTCTGTGAGGTGTGGGAGGAAGCCAGAGATCCCGGAGAAAACCTACACCGGTCACAGGGAGAACGTGCAAACTCCATACAGACAGACACCTATAGTCAGGATCGATCGCGAGTCTCTGGCAGTGTAAGGCTGCCACTCTACCTCTATGCCACCCAAAATTATCATTAAGCAAAAATCCGTGAATAAAAGTCTTTGTAAAGTGCATTGTGCATCTTATAAAGGCTTATAGCATCATGGGAGGTATAAATAGGGTCGTCTCTATCTTTGTCCCAGGGTAGGAGTGTCTCAACCCAGAGGGTATAGGATTAAAGTAAGAGGGGAAACACATTAGAGGGTCAAATTCTTTCAGAGGACGGTGAGCATATGGAACGGGCTGTCAGAGGAAGTGATAGTCGGGTACAATGGTAAAATTAAAAATAAATTTGGCAGGTTTAGAGGTAGGGAAGATTTAGAAGGATAGGGGCCAAACACGGGGAAATGGGACTAACGTAGATGGGCTTCTTGGTCATCGAGTGACACAGTGTGGAAACAGGTTCTTCGGCCCAACTGGCCAACATGTCCTGGCTACACTAGTCCCACCTGCCAGCATTTGGTCCATATCCCTGCAAACCTGTCCTATTCATGTATCTGTCAAACTGTTTCTTAAACGTTGGGATAGTCCCAGCCTCAACTACTTCCTCTGGCAGCTTGTTCCGTACACCCATCATCCTTTGTGTGAAAAAGTTGCTCCTCACATACCTATTAAATAACCATATAACATATAACAATTACAGCACGGAAACAGGCCATCTCGACCCTTCTAGTCCGTGCCGAACACATAATCTCCCCTAGTCCCATATACCTCGCTCAGACCATAACCCTCCATTCCTTTCCCATCCATATAACTATCCAATTTATTTTTAAATCTTTTCCCCTTCACCCTAAACTTATGTCCTCTGGTCCTCGATTCATCTACTCTGGGCAAGAGACTGTGCATATACCCGATCTATTCCTCTCATGATTTCCCCTTCGCCGTGAATGTTTAGCATGGACAAGTTTGGTGGAAGGGCCTGTTTCCGTGCTGTGTTACTCCATGCACAGGTGATACGTCGTTTTCATGAAAGTTGCCTACAATACCTCAAGCCATGGTATTAGAGTAAGAATGTGTAAATCTTAGGAATTACAGTAGTTGCATTCAGACTTAGAATCCAAGTCATGAGACTAGGAGCTAAAGATGTACCTGTACTGTTTGCATTTCGATGTTACTCGATAAAAAACTGTCTCACGTAGCAGAATTGAAGCCAGATGATTTCAATCCAGGCCTGAAGCTCTTAAAAGATGCCAAATAATTGATATATCATGGTGATTGACATTAATGAGCTCTGCTAACCTGTATCACCAATAATTTGACTTTTTTTCCAGATTTTTCCAGACCAATTTTTCCTCCTGGGATAAATAAACTGCCGTATCATAAACCCGGGGCACTCCTACAGAATAAACTGTTGAAATATGGGATGGAATGGATCCTAACCATTTACACATCCTGAGTCAAAAAAACTTATCAAGAAAAAATATGTATGCCTGATTTTTGAGATTTTCTGTTGTCTTTCTGTTTTCTATCAAGAAATAATATTTTTGGAGAGTGGAGTTCCAGTTTACATTGCCCTCGAGTGAAGTGCTTCCAGGCATCACTCTGAATGGCATTAAGGTAACTTCCCAACTACCAAAATCAGGCCATGCAGCCTTATGGGCCTGTCCCACTTAGGCAATTTTTTCAGCGACTGTCATAGTCGTAGCAGGTCACCGAAAAACTGGTGACTGGCGACAATGTCCACAACAACCTACCAACTAGTCGACGGCAAGCTACCGACAACCAGCCACCCATTCGGACTTCTTCTTCTTGCATATATGGCGTGCACAGCCTAAAGTTGTAGGACAACTTGTTCTATTTGATCTTACTTGATTGAGAACACCAGGTTGATTGCATCTGTCGAAACAGGGCGGACCACGTGAAGGTTGCAATCTCCCACCCCACCCATTAGGACGTCCACCTACGACAACCTACTTCCACCCGCGACAAGCTACGCCACGGTAAGACAAACTCCGTCGCCGACACCTGTAGCCGGTTGACGTAGGTAGTTGCCAATGGAATTCACTGAAGTCAGCACCGGCGACAACCTACGACAGCACCAACGTCCGGAGAAGTCACGCTACGCTCATTGGCATCAAGTCAACTGTCACCGAACAGTTTTGAACATTTCAACATCCAGCGGCGAACAGAAAATCACTACGACTCTGGACAACTGAGGAGACTACTCACGACCATACAGGCGACACCCCGTGACCATGTGGGGACAGCCTAGTCACCTAAAAAATTGCCTAAGTGGGACAGGGGCATAACTTTATTCATCACAACAGAACCAGTTGAATTTGCCTCACAAACTCCGACAATCTCTGTATTGCAAGATCTCAATTGATTAAAGAAGCAACGTGGTCTCTTAGTTTAATTTAGAGATACAGCACGGAAACAGGCCCTTCGGCCCACTGAGTCTGCACCACCCAGCGATGCCCGTACACTAACACTATCCTACACACTGGGGACAATTTACAATATTTACTGAAACCCGCAAACCTGTATGTCTGGAGTTTGGGAGGAAACGTCTGACGCTGTGAGGCAGCAACTCTACCGCTGCGCCACTGTGCCCTCATCCTCTTCTGCCTTGCTGTTAAAATCCTTTTAATCATTTTAAACCTCAGCTGATATTCAAGTCAAATCAAGAGTGTTTAATTTTCGTACGAACAGAAATGGAAAAATGAAATTCTTACTTTTTTGTTTAGTTTAAAGATACAGAAAAACAGGCCCTTCGGCCCATCGAGTCCACACCGACCAGCGATCCCCGCACATTAACACTATCCTACACACACTAGGGACAATTTACATTTATACCAAGACAATTAACCTACAAACCTGAACGTCTTTGGAATGTGGGAGGAAACCAGAGCACCCAGAGAAAGCCCACGCGGTCACGGGGAGAACGTACAAACTCCGTGTGGTCAGGATGGAACCCGGGTCTCCGGCGATGTCAGGCAGCGACCCAACCGCTACGCCACCCTTGATGGGCCGAATGGCCTAATTCTGTCCTATCGTTATAGGTTATGAATCATCATTGTTTAAAGATGTGTGGATCAATTAGTTTCCACTGTGATTAGTGGCTGAGACACACTGCCAGAAGTGGTGATTCAGGCAGATACAGAGAACGGCATTGCATCTGGTCTGGTTTAAAAAATAATGTTGTCCTCTGTTGCTGTTCATGTTGCCAGACTTTTATCTCGCTTTTCATGCAGATTTGTGTGACCCACATGTCCACCACAGTAACGCTGCCAAAGACATTGTCCCCAGCTCTGAGCTGCAATCCATTGTGCCTGTGGTCTAGTGCTCCATCAAGCACTTTGCCAGCACCTACTCATCAGTCACTCGCTCTGCTGTGTAGGAAGGAACTGCAGATGTTGGTTTAAACTGAAGATGGACACAAAAAGCTGGAGTAACTCAGCGGGACAGGCAGCATCTCTGGAGATGAGTGACGTTTCGGGTCGAGACCCATCTTTAGGCTCAAATTCACCCATTCCTTCTCTCATCTCCAGAGATGCTGCCTGTCCCGCTGAGTTAAGGGTGTCACGCAGATGGAGCGCGAAGATTTTGAACATCCCAAAATCCTGGGGCGCCACGCGCAACCGTGCATTATTGCCTGCGTCACCACGCATCACGCCCGCATCACATAGCGTCATGATGCGCGTGTCGTGCTTCGTGACACGTAAATGATGTTGCGTAAATGACGCAACAGGCCTCCAGTAAGGCAGCAACTCTAACGCTGCACCACCGTGCAGCCCTTAAAGTTAGAGTCATCTCTGCCTGCACCTGATCCATATTCCTCCATTCCCTGCATATCCATGAGCCGACCAGGATATGGAGGGCTATGGGTTATGTGCAAGCAGATAGGAGTTGGTCTTGGCATCATGTTCAGCACAGGCATTGTGGGCCGAAGGGCCTGACCTTGTGCTGTATTGTTCAACATTGTGTCTCATACAGAGGGCACTCAAATGTACATGGAAATAGAGAGAGAAAAAATCAGGTGACAAGAATAGCAACATTATTTTTAGCCAAGACTAGGTTAAGTAGAAAGTCAATGTGTTTAGTATGTGTAGTATAAACAAGTATAGGAGGTTGAGACAAATAGCATTATAGTGCAATTGCAAGTAAAATGCAGTCGTGTGTGGGTTCTAAATATACAAGTGTCTACAATATTCAAGAAATAATCTAGAATTACTGGGAGAGAAATGATGTTCTGAAATAATGAATAAAATCGGCTTGGATTTGAGAATTACGGTTTGTTTATGTGATTGGGATTAGTTGGTGGGAAGAATATTGAGGAGCTAATTTGTCGTGAAATTACAAAGATGTGCAAGAGACACGAGTTTGAGATTAGTTTATTGTCACATGTACCGAGGAAGTCGTGTTAATGAGGCATTTGAATTATGTAGAATTTATAGACACTAAAAGCCGGAGTAACTCAGCGGGACAGGCAGCATCTCTGAAGGGAAGGAATGGGTGATGTTTCGAGTCAAGACCTTTCTTCAGGCTGAGATGAATGAAAGACTGGGATAGCAATGACATACAGGAGAATAGAGAACAGGAAAGGCCCTTTGGCCCACAATTTAATTTAGTTTATTGTCACGTGTAACAATAAAGCTTTTGTTACGTGCTATCCAATACATGATTGTAATCAAGCTATCCATAGTATATGGGTACAGGATGTAGGGAATGGTGTTTAGTGCAAGATAAAGTCCAGTAAAGTCCGATTAAAGGCAGTCTGAAGGTCTCCAATGAGGTAGATGGCAGCTCAGTGTTGCTCTCCAGTCGGTGAGTGAACGGTTCAGTTGCCTGATAACAGCTGGGAATAAACTGTCCCTGAAACTGAAGGTGTGCGTTTTCACACTTCTGTACCTCTTGTATGATGGGCGAGGGGAGAGAGAGTGACCGGGGTGAGACTGGTCCTTGATGATGCTGCTGGCCTTGCCGAGGCAGCGTGAGGTGTAGATGGGGTCAATGGAAGGGAGGTTGGTTTGTGTGATGGTCTGGGCTGCGTCCACAATTCTCTGCAACTTCCTTCAGTTTTGGATGGAGCTGCTCCCAAACCAAGCCGTGATTCATCCCGATCTGTGCTAGATAACCATCACGCCAAAATAATCTAATCTCCTCTCCCTGAATGTAGTCAATATCCCTTCATTCCCTGTCTAGCTTAATGCTTCATGAATACTGCAGAGGGTTAGAGCTTCTGAGATAAGAATTAGGGGTTGGCCATTTAGGACTGAGAGGAGGATGAAGTTTTTCACCCAGAGTTGTGAATCCGTGGCGTAGTTACAAAACTCAACCGCACGTAAAGATACAACACATCGTCATTAAACACTTACAGCAGAGGATCTGCAGTACGTTACATCTCCGAGCTGCTACACCTACTGCCCTATGTAGGCGGATTCTTAATATTATAAAGTATGTATTAGGCGGGGCTACTACAAACAAGCACAATGATTGACTAGCATGCAATAGCCGATCTACATCATCTTCTTGTAGAAAATAAAGAAACTACGGTGCCTTAAACAATATAACGAGGGGATGCTAAGAATATGCTAGCAAGATTATACAAAATCGCCATATCTAACAGGTGGCCTGCAAACCCGCCCACGACCGGCAGGGCTGGTGGGAGACGCCACAGGCGAGCCAGGCATCAGCCGATACGGGTTACCCGTGGCAGAAGTAACGGCTGGTGGTGGAGTCGCTGGAACGGCTGTGGGAGCGAACACGAGAGGCGGGGCATCAGGACCTGGTGTTGCAGGGCGCGGTTCCTTCACTGGAAGGATTTGTTGACGGTTGCGTCTGTAGATGACCCCGTCCACTTCGACCAGGTACGAACGTGGTTCTTTGGACGGGCCATAAATGTCCCCCAGTCGTGTATGGCCCTTGTCGGTTTGCAGGCGAACCACTTGTCCACGTGCGAGTGGTTTGAGTGGCTTTCTGGACTTGTCGTAGAAACGCTTCTGTGTGTCATGTTTGAATTGTAGCTGCTTCTGCACAGTGGGCGGGGAGTGGACACGCGGCTGCAGCAGCTGCTGAGAGACAGGCACGGGTTTGGCAGGACATTAGTCGCTGGGCAGGAGAGCCTAGGATGGAGTCCCGTGCAATGTTTCATAGATTGAGCAAGGCCAGGTACCTGTATACGTCAGATTTGACAAGGTAGGAACGTTCCATAAGTTGTTTCGCACTCCAAACAGTGCTTCGGCCAGTCTGTTGGACTGCGGGAACTCGGGGCTGCTGGTAATGTTGAAAGTCCCATCTTTCAGCAAAGTTCTTTAATGCTTGACAGCAATTGTAAAGTCTCGTCCGCAGCCGTGTGTTCGGCAAGGTGGTGTAAGCCCTCAGTCGGGATAAACGAGACCTTCATGAATGAGAATGCGTCCAGTTTGGAGAGGGGCTGTTCACTGGTACCTTGCGGAGCTCTGGACACCGTGTCTGCTATGTGCATGTCTTTATCTTTCTTGTAGACCATGTGGAAGTCAAAGCGCTGCAGCCGCATCATCACCCATTGCAGTCGTGCTGGGGCAGCGTGGATCGGCTTGTTCAAAATAGTGACCAAGCGTTGGTGGCAGTCTCGATGGTGATGGTCTCACCACAAATGAAGTCCGTGAATTTCGAAGATGCGGAAACAACCGTGAGCAGTTCCTTTTTAATCTGGGCATGTCACTGTTCGGTATCAGTCAGGGTACGGGATGCATACGAGACTGGCTTGATCCCGCCGTCGGCAGTGGTCTGTAGGCACGCCGCGCCGCACCTAGCCCGTACCCACACTACGGGCCGCACCCACACTAGCCCGCACCTAGCCCGTACTGGGACACATCGCAGGTGATAGTAACTGGTAATTTTAGATTGAAATATAAAAGTGTTGGCGCGCTGGCCAGTTGTAGCTTGAGAGTGTCAAAAGTCCTTTGGTGCTGCGGGTACCAGGACCGTGCTGTATCTTTATGTGTCAGCTTGTACACGGGGGCCAATAACTCGCTGAGGTTAGGAATACATTTACCCAGGTAGCGGACAATGCCGAGGAATCGTTGCAAACTCGTGACATCAGTGGGAACCGGCAGTTCGTTGATGGCTGTGGGTTTCAGTGGATCAGGCTTGAGGCCACTGTTGGTGAAAACATGTCCGACGTAGGTGACCTCGGGAACTTGAAACCTGCACTTTAGTGGATTCAAATTGAGATGAATGTGTTTGGCACGGCCAAGCACTCTCTTCAGATTAGCGTCATGTTCAGCCATGTCGCGACCATAGACGAGGATATTATCAACAATGATAGCGCGCGAGTACTCTGCAAACAGTTGTTCCATGGTGCGCAGGGAAACTTTGCTGGCGGAGTTGATGCCGAAGGGCATCCTTAGAAATTTGAAACGGCCGAAGGGTGTGCCAAAAGATGTGAGGTTAGATGAGTCCGCGTCTAATGAGATCTGTCAAAAGGAACTTTTGGCATCCAGGACTGAGAACACTGCTGCGTTTCCAATCCGTGCAGCGACATCTTCTGTAGTTCTCATCGGGTAGTGGGGGCGCTTGATTGCAGTATTCAGATCTCTGGGATTGATGCAGATACGTATCTCCTCTTTGTTTTTCTTAGTTGCAACGACCATGGTGGAAACCCAGTCAGACGGGTCGGTAACTTCGTCAATAACCCCCATTGAGACCATGCGTCAGAGTTCATTCTGAATTATTTCACGCATGGCATGTGGAACGCGATGTGGTGCCCGGACTACTGGTGTGACTGTAGGATCAACAGTGATTCAATACTTTACAGGCAACTTGCCAAGTCCATCATTAAACAGGTCTTTGTACCAGGAGAGCAGTGAGGCAGAGTTTGTGGACCGCACGTCCAAAATACACCAGGCCTAGGTCGTGGTATGCATTGATACCAAGCAAAGTCTCTGAGTTTGATTTGACAATGTAAAACTGCAGGGTGCACGTCTGCTCGTCTAATGTGCACTTTAAATCAACTTTTCCCAGTGGATGTAAGATCTCTCCCCCGTAAGCCTGAAGCGTTGTGGAGTGCTTAAGCATTTGTTCGGCATTTCGGATTTTGTTAAACTCCCTTATCGACATGACGTTGACCTTTGCCCCCGTATCCACTTTGGCTAGTATGGGTCTGTTATTTATGAACATCAGGGTCACTTCAGGGTCGAGTACCTGGTTAGACGAAGGGATTGAATAGCGCAACTGTTATCAGCAGTGTCTGAATACTGCTCGTGGGAGGATGTTTCAGGCTCTGGGGAATCGGTATCGGAGAACTCTTGTTAAAGCAAGTGCAAGATTGTCCTTGAAGGATTGGCAGTCCCACGAGAACGGCAGCATTTTGCAAAGTGGTTCTGCTTTTTATAGTAATTGCAGGTCTTTCCGTAAACAATGCAGAATTGGCGAACCTTTGCATGAAAAAAGTTACAATTCAGACATCGAGCAGCAGGCTCCTTAGGGGAATTGCGGGAGGAGTGGTCAATAATATTGACATTGTGCTGCTGTCGTGGGTTGATAAAAACAGGATCAGCATGGGGAGGAGTAATCTCTGAAAATCAACATGAATGAATCGCTTGGACAAGAGTTGGTTTGGTGTTGCAAAGGAGCTCAGCTCCCAGTTTGCTATTGATCATGCCCCCGACAAGCTTATCTCTAACAAGTTAATTAGTCAACTCACCAAAGCGACAGCGCGCAGCCATGTGTTTCAAGCCGCTAATAAATCATTCAATAGGTTCATCAGCCTGCTGCAAACGAGCATAGAACTTCATCTGTTCAATTATGTGGTTTGACGGCAGATCACACAGCTCTCTAAATTTTATGAGCAGAACCACGGGGTCATCTACAGTCTCGGCAGAGTCTTGGACCTGCCCGTTGCCATCCACAACAGCAGGAGCAAGGTCAAAGTTGTCGGCACGATTCATTGCCTCTGGACCCACTCGGATTAAGCGGTTGTGATGCTTTCGTCAGCAGGGTCATTCCGATGAACAATTGGTAAAATAAAACTGATCAAACCCCGGTAAACTTGGCGGAGTTAGTCTGAGTCACGATCTGACACCATGTAATTACAGGACTCAAACGCACGTAAAGATACAACACGTCTTCATTAAACACTTACAGCAGAGGATCTGTAGTACGTTACATCTCCAAGCTGCTACATCTACTGCCCTATTGGAGGCGGATTCTTAATATTATAAAGTATGTATTAGGCGGGGCTACTACTAACAAGCACTATGATTGGCTACCATGCACTAGCTGATCTACACGTGGAATTCTCTGCTACAGAAGGCAGTGGAAGCCAATTCACTGGATCTTTTCAAGAGAGAGTTAGATTTAGCTCTTAGGACTCCTGGAATCAAGGGATATGGGGTGAAAGCAGGAACGGGGTTCTGATTTTGGATGATCTGCCGTGATTATATTGAATGGCGGTGCTGGCTCGAAGGGCTGAATGGCCTACTCCTGCACCTATTGTCTTTGTTTCTATATGTTGTGAAGTCATAGAGCTATCAAGCATGGAAACGGCTCCTTCAGCCCGAATCACCCATGTTGACCAAGATGCCCAAATCAGCTGGCCCCACCTACCAGACCTTTGCTCTTCATGTCCCTATCGAAATATCTCTTACACGTCATAATTGGACCACTTCCTCCAGCAGCTCGTTCCTTCACCCTGAGATTAAAATCGTGATCTTTCCCCTTATCTGTGCCCCTCATGCTTTAATGAACCTCGACAAGTAGGCTGGGTTGAGTTGGCTGGGACTAGGTTGAGTAGGCTGGGGCTCTATTCCATGGAGCGCAGGAGGATGAGGGGGATCTTAGAAAGGTGTACAAAATCATGAGAGGAATAGATCGGGTAGACGAACAGAGTCTTTTGCCCAGAGTAGGGGAATCAAAGACCAGAGGACATGGCTTTAAGGTGAAGGGGAAAAGATTTAATAGGAATCCGAGGGGTAACTTTTTCACACAGAGGGTGGTGGGTGTATGGAACAAGCTGCTAGAGGAGGTAGTTGAGGCTGGGACTATGGCATTGTTTAAGTAACAGTTAGACAGGTACATAGATAGGACAGGTTTGGAGGGATATGGACCAAGGGCAGGCAAGTGGGACTAGTGTAGCTGGGACATTGTTGGCCAGTGTGGGTGAGTAGGGCCGAAGGGCCTGTTTCCACACTGTAGCACTCTATGACTATGACTCGATGGCAAGGTCACCCCTCGGCTTCCTACGCTCATGGCAACGTGGTGGGTATGTTTTTGGCCCATGAATGAAGGTGACATTCCAGTACATGGCACTGGGCAGTGAGCCAAGCCTAAATGTGAATGGGGGAACCAAGGGAAACATCACTGGGTTTAGAATAGCAACTGAAACAGACGTCAGGTGAAAATTCATCATTGGAAAACGGCCAGTTTCAATTGAGACACAAGGAACTGCAGATGCTGGTTTACGCAAAAATACCCCCACAAAGTGCTGGAGTGACTCAGCCGGTCAGGCAGCATCTGTGGAGGAGGTAGATAGGTGACGTTTCATCCAGTTTCAAATCATTGACAACTGATCTGGCGTGTGTTAACAGGAATCAAAGCTCAGCGGCACGGTGGCCCAGCGGTAGAGTTGCTGCCTCACATTCCCAGAGTCCCGGGTTCGATCCCGACTACGGGTGCTGTCTGTACAGAGTTTGTACGTTCTCCCTGTGACCATGTGGGTTTTCTCCGGGTGCTCCGGTTTCCTCCCACACTACAAAGGCGTACAGGTTTGTAGGTTAATAGGCGTGTATAAATGGTAAATTGTCCCGAGTGTGTGTCGGATATTGTTTGTATACGGGGTGATCGCTGGTCGGTGCGGACTTGATGGGCCAAAGGGCCTGATTCCACGCTGTGTCACTACAAGTCCAAAGTACATGAAGGCCGGGCGGCTATTTTAGATTTTTAATGTTTTTCGTGTTAAATATAAAGATGATACAATACAGGCAACTCCTGGTTTCAGCTGGTCAGGTGACGGAAATTGACCCATACAAAATTCACAACAACCAAAAATTTGGGGGACAGAATAAAGTTTCACTGTTACGGAAAAAAGTAAATAGATCAACAGCATTTCATTTCAACTCCGATCTTTGACGTTTGAGTAGAAGACTCAGCTTTGGGCTATTGGTAATCGCAAAATGGCCCATTCTATATTGACCCCTCCAATAGTGTCAGGTGTGCCTGTGGAGTTGTACCGTGTATTGCTACTGGCTATGTATATGGGCAGCACAGTGGCTCAAGTGGTAGAACCACTGCCTCACAGCGCCAGAGACCCGGGTTCGATCCTGATCTCGGGTGCTGTCTGGGTGGAGTTGGCATGTTCTCCCCGTGACCGCGTGGGTTTCATAAGATCATAAGTGATAGGAGTAGAATTAGGCCATTCAGCCCATCAAGTCTACTCCACTATTCAATCATGGCTGATCTATCTCTCCCTCCTAACCCCAGTCTCCTGCCTTCTCCCCATAACCTCTGACACCTGTACTAATCAAGAACCCATCTATCTCTGCCTTAAATATATCCACTGACTTGGCCTCCACAGCCGTCTGTGGCAAACAATTCCACAGATTCACCACCCTCTGACTAAAGAAATTCGTCCTCATCTCCTGCCTAAAAGAACGTCCTTTAATTCTCAGGCCTAGACTCTCCCACTAGTAGAAACATCCTTTCCACATCCACTCTATGCAAGCCCTTCACTATCCTGTACGTTTCAATGAGGTTCCCCCTCATGCTTCTAAACTCCAGCGAATACAGGACCAGGGCTGACAAACGCACTGTTCCCTCCGGGTGCTCCGGTTTCCTCCCACATCCCAACAACAAGCGGGTTTGTAGGTTAATCAGCCTTCCGTAAATCGCCCATATTGTGTAGGGAGTGGATGGGAAATTGGGATAACATAGAACTAGTGTGAATGGTGATTGATGGTCAACATGAAGATGCTGGGCCGAATGGCCTGTTTCCTTGTGTACCTCTAACACACAAACTATACTGTTATATTGCTGGTATTGGACAAACTGGAACCAATTCACGTATCTACTGGTGAACACAGAAAATTCACATCCCTACATTTATGTTGCTACAATTTGCAGCTTATCAGCTGTGGGCTAATTAACTGAGAAACACCATTTTACTTTTTAATTTGTTGAACCAAATTCTTTTAACCTCAGATTGAGGATTTGGAATAAATATCTGACATATCCTCGGTGGTAAAATGACCAAAGTCCCATCTCATATTATTAAATTCATGAATGAAACACAAAGTGGTGGATGAACTCAGCGGGTCGGGCAGCATCGTGGAGGACATGGTTCGGACAGGAGAGCAGGAGGAAAATCACAGAGGGGGAGGAGTGAGAGAGGGCGGCACGGTGGCGCAGCGGTAGAGTAGCTGCCTTGCAGCACCAGAGACCTGGGTTCGATCCCGACTACGGGTGCTGTCTGTACGGAGTTTGTACGTTCTCCCCGTGACCTGCATGGGTTTTCTCCTGGTGTTTTGGTTTCCTCCCACACTCCAAAGACGTGCTGGTTTGTAGATTAATTGGCTTTGGGATAATTGTAAATTGTCCCTAGAGTGTGTGGGATAGTTTTAGTGCGCGGGGACTCCGTGGGCCGAAGGGCCTGTTTCCAGACAACTAGAGGTTTATTTCTAAACTAAACTCAACTCCAGTTGGAGAGAGGAGGAGAACTTCTTCAATGTGGACATACCCTTGAGTGGATTCTGCAGTGAGATGGAGGCACGAGGAACTGCAGATGCTGGAATCGAGTAAAATACAAAGTGCTGGAGTAACTCAGCGGTTCCATCCCTCCATAGATGCTGCCTGACCTGTTGTGTAACCCAGCGCTTTGTCTTTTGATCAAGGCTCTACAATCTGCAGTTCATTCGATTCCGGAGTGCAGTCACAGGTGTGAAACTCCGATGCATATTTCCCTTCTACAATGGGAAGACGTGCGTTTTCAGGAGTGGTGTAAGAAATGGAAAAAAGAAAGTAATGAAACATTGTCATTTAAAGAGAACATTTCAATCAACGGTAAGGCCAGGATTCAGGAGAGGACACTACAGATGACACTGCACTGCAAACAGCTATAGGTTGTTGCCACATCTCCAGGTATCGATGGTCGATGTCCCGACACGTTAGAGCGCTGGTGGCCACGTGAGACGCTGCCGGCGGCTCAGGCCTGCGCGGGAGTGTCTGCCGCCGTCGCCGCCTTGTACACCGTCCCCCCGTCCTCTGTCGTTTTACGCGCTCTGTGGGAACGAGGATTCAGCTGAGAACAGAACGGCGACAAGAACGAGCAGCAACGCACGTGGACGGGAGAGAGACCGCCACGGCCATGGACACTGGACAACAGTGAGCAGAACCGGCGCGGGGCGTAGAAACATGGAAACATAGAAAATAGATGCAGGAGTAGGCCATTCGGCCCTTCGAACCATTCAATATGATCATGGCTGATCATCCAAATTCACTACCCCGTTCCTGCTTTCTCCCCACATCCCTTGATTCCGTCAGCCCCAAGAACTAAATCTAACTCTCTCTTGAAAACATCCAGTGAATCGGCCTCCACTGCCTTCTGTGGCAGAGAATTCCACAGATTCACAACTCTCTGGGTGGGAAAGTTTTTCCTCGTCTCAGTCCTAAATGAGTCTTAAACCTCTTATTCTCAAACAGTGACCCCTGGTTCTGGACTCCCCCGAACAGTGTTCCTGCATCTAGCCTGTCCAGTCCTTTAAGAATTGTACACGTTTCTAAAGGTCTCTCCTCCAACACCATCGAGCTCGGCTGCGGGAGGTCTGAAGCCAGAGGGGTCTGAAGAGACGGGCGTGTGTGAGAGGGGCATCGGATCACAGGGCGAGCGTAATGGAGGTGGCGGCTGCAACGGGCTGTGGATGGGACTGTAACAGCGCCAAAATAGCCACGCACTGAACTGACCTGGGTGATTGTGTTTATGTACTGAGATAGTCCTGCTGGGCTGATGTAAAAAATAGTTCACTGGATCTGGCACCCATGACAATAAAGGCCCCATTGATAAAGAAGGCGTGGGTACATAATTGAGACATTGAGTATATAAGAGTCAGAAACTCATGATGCATCTTCATAGGACTTTGGTTAGGTTACACCTGGAGTATTACAGGTCGCCCCCATTACAGTAAGGATATGGAGGCTTCGAAGATCGTGCAGAACAAGTTTACCAGAATGATGTGTAGAGGAAGGAACTGCAGATGCTGGGTTTTCACCAATGATAGACACAAAATGCTGGAGTAATTCAGCGGGTCAAGCAGCATCTCCGGAGAGATTGAACAGGTGACATTTTGGTTCGGGAACCCTTCTTCAGATTCCCACCCGAAATGTCTCCTATTCCTTTTCTCCAGAGATGCTGCCTGACCCGCTGCGATACTCCAGCTTGTTGTATCTATTTAACATTATTAGTCTTTTAGGCGGCGTTGGCTACAGGGAGAGGTTGGACAGACTTGGATAGTTTTCTCTGGAACTCCAGCGGTTGTGGGGGGGAACTGATAGAAACATATAATATTATGAGAGGCGAATATTGGACAGGCAGCAGAAACCTTTTCCCAGGATGGAAATGTCAAAGATTAGAGGGTGCAGCTTTAAGGTGAGAGGGGCAAGTTTGTTTACACAGTGGTGAGTTGCTGGAAGATATTGCCAGAGGTGGGGGTGGGGGTGGAGCTCGATACTATAGTGATGCTGAATAGGCACTTGGATATAGAGGGAGATATGCAGGCAGGTTACAGTTTGTCTTGGCATCGTGTCCAGCAGAGACAGTGTGGGCTGAAGGGCCTGTTTTTGTGCTGTACTGTTCTATGTTCTATGTTCTAATGAAGAGCACAGGCAGGAGGGGTTTGGGGACCTGCTCTCCTCTACATCAATAATACAGAGTGTCTGACTGAGGTACTCAATAAGTGGGATGGTCCTGATCGTAAAAAGGCAGAGAGAGACAGAGAGAGAGCGACAGACAGAGAGAGACAGATCTCCAGAATATGACTGTGAACTGCAATGGTGTTGAGGATGTTCCTCCACCAGTGGGCAGTGTTGAGCCGTTGTTCTATGTGAATACCTAGTGTGTGGTCTGGACCAGACTGACACTAATGCTGCTGCTCAATGATACAACACCCTGGATACAACACCCTGGATACAACACCCTGGTGGGGGAGGGGGGATGAGAAGAGGGGAGGGAGGGGAGAGGAGGAGGAGGAAACGGGACAGTTTTGGGAGGGAAAGGAGAGTGGGGTAGGGGGTGAGAGAGGGGGATGGGAGAGAGAGATGTGGGGGAGGGGGGGGATGAGGAGGGGGGGGAGGGAGCGGGAGAGGGCTGGGGGGAGAGAGGGATGGGTGGGAGAGGGAGAGGGAGAGGGGTTGAGGAGAGGGAAACATAAAAAACATGTGCAGGAGTAGGCCATTCGGCCCTTCGAGCCTGCACCACCATTCAATATGATCATGGCTGATCATTCAACTCAGTATCCTGTACCTGCCTTCTCTCCATACCCCCTGGTCCCTTTAGCCACAAGGGCCACATCTAACTCCCTCTTAAATATAGCCAATGAACTGGCCTCAACTATCTTCTGTGCCAGAGAATTCCAGAGATTCACCACTCTCTGTGTGAAAAATGTTTTTCTCATCTCGGTCCTAAAAGATTTCCCCCTTATCCTTAAACTGTGACCCCTTGTTCTGGACTTCCCCAACATCGGGAACAATCTTCCTGCATCTAGCCTGTCCAACCCCTTAAAAATGTTGTAAGTTTCTAAAAGTTCCCCCCTCAATCTTCTAAAATCTGGCGAGTACAAGCCGAGTCTATCTAGTCTTTCTTCATATGAAAGTCCTGACATCCCAGGAATCAGTCTGGTGAACCTTCTCTGTACTCCCTCTATGGCAAGAATGCCTTTGAGCATTGGGCATTGTGACATCACACGATGGAACGTTCACCAGGGGCTGGGGCTGCGGCTGCTTCTATGGGTGAGAAGCCAGTTTTCTTTTTAAATATTGGGGGGGGGGGGGGGGGGGGGGGGGGGGGGGGGGGAGAGAGAAGGATTTGATTAAAAAACATGTACTTAAACACGACAAAATGTAATGAGGAGCGGATACTTAGAAAGAAAAGTGAAATCTCTACCGAAATGGAAAAGATGTCGGCGATTCTGCGTCTGGTTTCGGAGTTGCAGGGAATCAAAGGAAGAAAGGCGGCCGGCAGCCGTCCATGTAAATGGATCCATTCCGATTGGACATCTGCGAGTATTGGGCATTGTGACATCACACGATGGAACGAATCAAAAGGCAGAAAGGCAGCCGGACGGCAGGCAGCAGGCACACAGTTTTAATATAAGATAGATAGATAGATAGATAGATAGATAGATAGATAGATAGATAGATAGATAGATAGATAGATAGATAGATAGATAGATAGATAGATAGATAGATAGATGATAGATAGATAGATAGATAGATAGATAGATAGATATGTGGGCAGGTTTTAACACAGAGGGTGGTAGAGGCCTGGAACACATTGCCAGGGCTGGTGGTGGAGGCAGATACAATAGTGACATTTAATAGCGCTTAGGTAGGCACATGGATATGTGTGAGGAGGAATTCCTTTAGTCAGAGGGTGGTGAATCTGCAGAATTCTTTACCACAGAAGGCTGTGTTGAGGCCAAGTCAATGGGTATCTTCAAGGCAGAGATAGATAGATTATTGATTAGGACGGATGTCAGAGGTTATGGGGTGAAGGCAGGAAAATGGGGTTAGGAGGGAGAGATAGATCAGCCATGATTGAATGGTGGAGTAGACTAGATGGGCCGAATGGCCTAATTCTGTTCCTATCACATGAAATAGAGGGATTTGGATCACGGGCAGGCAGAGATGTCCTCATGTATTACACAGACATTATGGGCCAAAGGGCCTGTTCCTGTGCTTGGTTGATACCTGCTGTTGCATCCAAACTCTCACTAAGATCGGCTCATCCTTCACTCCCGTCTCCATCCTCAAACCATCAGAGATTCACCTTCAAACTTCACCAATAACTTCAGATCTTCCCCCGTGTCACTTCCCCATCTCCATCCCGCTACCCGTGTCACTTCCTCTATTCCCCATCCCCAACCCGCTGCCCGTGTCACTTCCTCTACTCCCAACCCGCTACCCGTGTCACTTCCCCATCTCCATCCCGCTACCCGTGTCACTTCCTCTACTTCCCCAACCCGCTACCCGTGTCACTTCCTCTATTCCCCACCCCGCTACCCGTGTCACTTCCTTCCCCCATTCCCCAACCCGCTACCCGTGTCACTTCCTCTATTCCCCAACCCGCTGCCCGTGTCACTTCCTCTATTCCCCATCCCGCTGCCCGTGTCACTTCCTTCCTCCTGCACACTCTAGTTGATCTGGTTGTGTCTTTACCCCCCCATCACCGCCCCCCAGCGCAGGAGCAGCAGCCTCACATTCCTGGGGCTGCTCTAACCAGACCCCGTGGCCACCTCCCCCCGCTGAGCCTGCTCCTGGGGTGACCCATGGCGGTCTGGGGAAGGGATCCGCCCGTGAGCTGGTGAGGGCACGACGGAGGAGCAGGTGGGGGATGGCGAAGGTGCACAGGGCAGGAGGGGAGCGCGGCTACAGAGTACACTGGTGACGCCGTTACATCTTACCTCTTCTTCAGAAAGAAAATGGTGATGGCCACAGCGACGGTGACACCAAGCACGCAGCAGAATGCGATGACCAGGATCACGCCTGCAGAGAAAGTGGCAGCAGCTTAGTACGGGGGTCAGGGGTCAGGGGTCAGGGGTTATGGGAGAAGGCAGGAGAATGGGGCTGAGAGGGAAAGATAGATCAGCCATGAGTAGTCTTGATGGGCCGATTGCCTAATTATGTTCCTATCACTTAACTTATGCATGCACGGACTTCACTGTGTCAGTGGACAAGGGAGGACACTGTGTACACTTGGTGAAGGCACGTCTCAGAATGTTAATGCCATCAGTCGCTTGACGTGAGCAGGATTTCAAAGAACTGATAGGTAGCTGGTATCCAGGCACGGTGGCGCAGCGGTAGAGTTGCAGCCTCACAGCGCCAGCGACTCGGGTTCAATCCTGACCACGGGTGCAGTCTGTCTGTGTGGAGTTTGTACGTTCTCCCCGTGACCTGTGTGGGTTTTTCCCGAAATCTTCGGTTTCCTCCCACACTTCAAAGACGTACTGGTTTGTAGGTTAATTGGCTTGGTATAAGTGTAAGTGTGCGGGGGGGGGGCGGGGGGGGGGAGGATCACTATTCGGCACGTGGGCCAAAGGGCCTGTTTCCGTGCTGTATCTCTAAACTAAACTCAACTCAAGTACAGCAAGCAGCCACAGAGACACCAGTGAATCACTGGCCTGGCCTACACCATGGTGCCAACATGCCTGCAGGCTCTCTGAGTTGCTTCCTTCAACCACTAAGGTTGACTCAACCTCTCCTGAGTCATGAGAGCCCACAGAGTATAATTGTGAAATGTGCCAACAGTGGAACAAGGAAATGAAATTGAACTTGCTACAGTTTAACAGCCACATAAACACAATAACACACACACAGATTTAGTTGTAGTTTTAGAGGTACCCCAAGGGACCAGGCCCTTCAGCCCACCGGGTCCACACCGACCAGCGATCGTCCTATGCTATCCCACTTTCTCATCCACTCCCTACACACCAGGGGACCATTTACAGAGGACCAATGTCATTGGGATGTGGGAGGAAACCAGAGCACCTGGAGAAAAAAAACCCACACGGAAACAGGGAGAACGTGCAAACTCCGCACAGACAGCACCCAAGGTCGGGATCGAGCATGGGTCATGGGCGCGGTGAGGCAGCGGTTCTACCCGCTGTGCCAATGTGCCGCCACTAAATAATGACAATGTGTGACCATAACACCAACTAACCCTAATAGCACCAAAAACAAAGATGGCCGTGCATCAAATGGCCCAGTCCATGGAAGATCATAGATACTGAGGTCATGATGCAGGAAGGAACTGCAGGTGCTGGTTTATACCGAAGATAAGCACAAAGTGGTGGAGTAATTCAGCACGACAGACAAACACATCTCTAGAGAGAAGGAATAGGTGATGTTTCGGGTTGGAAGGGTTCCAATCTGAAATGTCAACTATCACTTTTCTCCAGAGATGCTGCCTGACCCGCTGAGTTACTCCAGCATTTTGTATCTGTCTTGCTGAGGTTAGTGTTGCCGTTGTGTTCACGTTGTTGGGAAGAGGTTGTTCTTGAACCTTGAAGTCATGGACCTCAGGCTCCTGTGCCTTCTTCCCGAGGGTAGCAGCGAGATGAGAGCACGGCAGTTCCTGAGGCAGAAGCGCTCCTACAGGGATGGGTGGATAGACACAAAAAACTGGAGTAACTCAGTGGGACAGGCAGCATCTCTGGAGAGAAGGAGTAGGGTCGAGACCCTTCTTCATCTAAAATCTCGGTCTGAGGATCGTTGATGTGTTGGTACCTTGTGTGAATGTGTCACAGAAACATTGTCAGTTTGGACATATTCCTTACCTGGAGACAGGCTCTGTCCCGCATTTACAGGCTCTGAAAGAGAAATAATATTTACAACAATTCATTTATACATTCAAAACCATTTTATAATATAACCATCTAATCTTTAGACTCCAGACTTTGGAGATACGATGCAGAAACAGGCCCTTCGGCCCATCAAATCGGTGCCAGCCCGTACACTAGCACTATCATCTTCACGTTGTATATTAATGATTTGGACGAGGGTATTGAAAGCAGCTTTGTAGCACGGTTTGCGGGTGATACTAAAAAAGCAGGGATTCTGCAGGACCTGGTCAGGTTGGGGGAGTGGGCAGAGAAGTGGCCAATAGAATATAGTGTAGCAAAGTTGGAGTCATGCATTTTGGTAGTAGGAATAAAGGCGTAGATGAATTTCTAAATGGGGAGAGAATCCAGAAATCCTGATGGCACTGGTAAGGACACATTTGGAATATTGTGAACAATTTGGGGCACAGTCTCTGAGGAAGGGTGTGCTGGCTCTGGAGAGGGTCCAGAGGAGATGATCCCAGGAATCAGTGGGTTAACCTATAATGAACATTTGACAGCGCTGGGCCTGTACTCGCTGGAGTTTAGAAGAATGAAGGGGGACCTTATTGAAACAGACAGTATAGGGAAAGTTAGAGTGGATGTGGAGAGGATGTTTCCGCTAATGGGAGAGTCTAGGACTCGAGGACACAGCCTCAGAATTAAAGGACATTCTTTTAGGAAGGAGATGAGGAGAAAAATCTTTAGTCAGTGGGTGGTGAATCTGTGGAATTCATTGCTACTGAAGGCTGTGGAGGCCAAGTATTTCGATATTTTTAAGGCAGAGATAGATTCTTCATTAGTACAGGTGTCAGAGGTTATGGGGAGAAGGCAGGAGAATGGGGTTAGGAGGGAGGGATAGGTCAGCCACGATTGAATGGCGGAGTAGACTTGATGGGCCGAATGGCCTAGTTCGACTCCTATACCTTATGACCCTACTCTGGGCAAGAGACTGTGATCTATTGGATTGAGAATTGAGGTTGGGCAAGTGACGTGGTGTCAGTGTGGGGGAGCACTTACGGACCACTGACTGTAATTCTATTAGGTTTTAAATAGTGGCACTGTGGCGCAGCGGTAGAGTTCAGTGTCCGAGATCCAGGTTCGATCCTGACTATGGGTGCTGTCTGTACAGAGTTTGTACGTTCTCCCTGTGGCGCGTGCGTGGGTTTTCTCTGGATGCTCCGGTTTCCTCCCACACTCAGGTTTGGATTTCATCAACTTCACCACCAATTTCCATCCCGTGCTTAAATTTACTTGGATCATATCCGACACCTCCCTCCCTCCCTATTCTTGATCTCACAGTCTCTCCATCACAAGAAATAGACTAGTGACCGACGCCTGTTACGTTGATGTCCATTATCCCCAACTCCCAGTTCCTCCGTCTACGCCGCATCTGCACCCAGGATGAGGTGTTCCATACCAGAACATCCGCGATGTCCTCATTCTTTAGGGAACGGGGGTTCCCCTCTCCCATCATAGATGAGGCCCTCACTCATGTCTCCTCAGTACCCCCCAGCTCCGCCCTTGCTCCCCCTCCCCCTCCCCCTAGTCGCGACAGACAGTCCCCTAATCCTTACCTTCCACCCCATCAGCCATCGCATACAACACATAATCCTCTGAAGTTTTCGTCACCTTCGCAACAGGATCCCACCATTATCCCACCAGGGGGCTCGGCACGATGGCAGCCTCGCCAACAGTCTGTCTGTCTTTTTTTTGTTATTTTTAGTGTGTTTTAAAAGTTAGTGTGAATGTTCTCTGGTTTGTTTTATGTGGGGGGTGAGGGAGGGGGTCGGGGAAACTTTTTTTCAATCTGTTACATTGCCGGAGATGTGATTGTTTTCCCGACTGTATATCCAGTGGTTCTGCGGCCTAACATCATGGAGCTGGCGGCCTTGCTCGGGACTGACTTTGAGCCCCACCGTGGGGCCGTGGGTTTGCCATCCCTTGCCTGGGATCCATGCTCCAACCATGGCCTACGGATTTCACCATCGAGGAGCTCGTAGTCTCGGTTAGAGACTGATGTCGGGAAGCACCAAACGACGCAGAAGGTTTCGACCAACCCAGACCCGGGGTCCGATCGTATTTTGTGTGCCCGGCGTGAGGTAGATGAGATTCCCCCCCCCCCGATGCGGGAACTTGGTCGCCCCAACGCGAGGGCCCAAACGCCGCTGGTTACGGGAGACAAGATCGTCCCGTTTACGGAGGGCTCGAGGCCCCCGACCGCGGGAGAACAATGAAGGGAAGAGATTTGAACTTGTTTTCGCCTTCCTTCACAGTGAGGAATGTGGAGGAGTCACTGTGGTGG